>NC_041393.1:67585285-67614640 GCF_002162155.2 Triticum dicoccoides
GCGCCCCGACACCGTTTTTTAGAGGGCACCTTTTTGAGCGACAACGCCAAAAAAAATCGCCCAGTCACGGCCCCAAGAGTCCAAAATTCGCCAGCTTGGGCCGAAATTGATGCCAGTGGACCCAGACCGAACTCAACGCGCTGGAGGCCGACCGGTGGCGCCGGTGGAAAGAAAATTGGCGCCAAAACTGCTCGCGCCAAATTCCCACCCTGTGGGCCCGTCGAGTCAGCGACTAGGCATCGTCGTCCTCATCGCCTCGCCTCGCCTCCCGTGCGAATCAATGCCAAGGCTACCGCCGGTCAGCCTTCCATTGATCAAGGACGGCACAGTGATATGGCGAGCCGTCGCGCGTCCCGCCCTTTCCCGCCATACGTCCACACTGCTGCCGCCCCCTTGCCGCTATAAAAGCAGGCCTTCGTCGTCGCTCGCCGCACACTCGCCACATCCATCTCTCTCTCTCGCCTGCCTCCAGCGCCGACCACCTTTTCCCCTTCGACGTCCTTGCTCTCGCCCTCTCTCCTTCACTCCATCATCACCACCCATGGCGGAGAGGTTCCCCGGCAACGGAGCGGTGGCCAACGGCTTCGGCCGCCGCTGGCCCGCCTTCTGCAGGAGGCCAAGTACCCGATGTCGGTGTTAAAACCGGCGGATCTCGGGTAGGGGGTCCCGAACTGTGCCTCTAAGGTTGATGATAACAGGAGGCGGGGGATACGATGTTTACCCAGGTTCAGGCCCTCTCTATGGAGGTAATACCCTACTTCCTGCTTGATTGATCTTCATGAATATGAGTATTACAAGAGTTGATCTACCACGAGATCGTAATGGCTAAAACCCTCGAAGTCTAGCATGTATGATTATGATTGTAATTGCCTCTACGGACTAAGCCCTCCGGTTTATATAGACACCGGAGAGGACTAGGGTTGTACAAAGTCGGTTACAGAGAAAGGAATCTTCATATCCGGGCGCCAAGCTTGCCTTCCACGCCAAGGAGAGTCCCATTCGGATAGAGGTGAGAGTCTTCGGTCTTGTATCTTCACAGCCCATCAGTCCGGCCCACGCTACATAGTCTGGCCGTCCGAGGACCCCTTAATCCAGGACTCCCTCAGTAGCCCCTGAACCAGGCTTCAATGACGAGGTGTCCGACGCACAGATTGTCGTCGACATTGCAAGGCGGGTTCCTTCTCCGAATACTCCAAAATAATTTTTGAACACAAGAATCGTGTCCGGCTCTGCAAAACAAATTCCACACACAACCGTAGAGAGTATAATATTTCACGAGTCCAATCCGCTGACAACTTTTTATAGCGTGACATCACGTCACCGCCCGACCATTATTCTGAACCATTTTTTAGCCTGCCGCTCCATATTTCGAGACGCGCTTTTATTGGCACGTCTTGTCAAAGCAGAGATCGTGTCCCTTTATTGCGGGATTCTCATCAATACGGGCATGGGTAATGCACGACCCTTGGGAATAGGCGAGCTTTTAGGGCGAGTGGCGAGGCACTTGATATTCACGGCCTTTATAAAGAGATAAGGGTGCATCCCTTTCACCCACGCCTTTTCTCTCTCTGCCTCCCCCATTCTCGAGCTCCAGCGCCCAAGTTCTTATCTTTTCCACCCCAAGAGAGCACTCCAACCATGTCCAGATCCGGAGCATAGGGCAAGTGGATGATCTCCTCCGTCAAGGAGAAGGACATTACGAAGCTCCGGGAGGCCGGGTATTTGGCCAAAGAAATCACCCGCTGGCTCCCGGCCGAGGGGCAGATCATCCCCACTCCAGAGCCTCATGAGAGGGTGGTGTTCATCCCCCACTTCGTCCGCGGGCTGGGGTTTCCTCTCCACCCATTCGTCCGCGGACTCATGTTCTAGTACGGGCTAGATTTCCATGATGTCGCCCCAAATTCTTTCCTCAACATCTCGTCATTTATTGTCGTGTGCGAGGCTTTCCTCCGCATCCCACCCCACTTTGGCTTGTGGCTAAAGATCTTCAATGTGAAGCCGAAGGTGGTGGGTGGCCAATACGCAGAGTGCGGAGGCGCCATGGTGAGAAAAATGCCCAACGTCACATGGCCAACGGGTACCTTTGTGGAGACCGTCAAAGGGTGGCAACAACAGTGGTTTTACGTCACAGAGCTGCGCGACACCACCTGGGCTGCGGCTCCCGAATTCCGGTCCGGACCCCCGATGCGGCTCACCTCCTGGCCAGAGAAGGGCCTGGACTGGTCTTCGTCGAACGAGCTGACAGTGCTTCAAACGCGCATCAGGAGCATGATAGACAAGAACATCAAGCTTGCTCACCGGATCCTTCCATGCCAAAGCCGGACTTGCCATTTGTGGGAGTACGATCCGGCCAAGCACCAGACCTTGCTACAGTTCTTCGACACTACGCACGAAGACATCTGGAAGGTGCTTTTCAAGTCTAGCAAAATGTGGCCGGATACGGTCGAGGATCGCGGGCACGACTTGGCCCATCCCGCTAGTCCGGTAAGTTTTTTCATGTTTTCAAGGTGTATCTTTTACTTGCATACTCGAGGAAGACGCCTAAGCCTCCCTACTGATTCTCTCAGGGCTGGATAAAGAAGGCGGAGTGGATTCACTGTCCGGCTCCGCTGCCCGAAGACCCAGCAATTCCACTTTTGACGAATATGCTGGTTCTGGCGCCCTATCAAGCGCCGGAGAAGAAGGCCAAGAAGAAGGCCAAGGGGACCAGAGGTGGCCCCGTCATAAGGGCACTTCGGACGTGATGTCTGGAGACGCCGAGACTCATTCCTCCGCCACCGAGGACGACGAGGAAGAGGAGGAAGAAGAAAGCCATCCCCCCCCTGAGGGAGGGAGAAAGAAGAGGACGACCTCCACGCGTCTGGAGGCCAAAGCGTCCAAGAAGGCGAAGGCTTCCCTCCCGGACAACTCCACAGTGGACACCGACAACAGTTCAGAATGGCG
The DNA here is from genome assembly GCF_002162155.2 of Triticum dicoccoides. Classification (NCBI taxonomy): domain Eukaryota; kingdom Viridiplantae; phylum Streptophyta; class Magnoliopsida; order Poales; family Poaceae; genus Triticum; species Triticum dicoccoides. The sequence continues at coordinate 67,588,229 of NC_041393.1, forward strand.
CCCCAGGGATAAGCCCCTGGCTGATTCGTAAGTACTCGAAGATGCACTCATATATACGACCCTTTTTCTTCATGGTTTTAACATGTCAAATCATGTGCTTGCAGTCCGGCCTGCTCCGTCCTCCAGCGATCGTCATCAACGGGCAATTCGCTGGACCCGAAGGTGATGGTCAGCGGGTCCCTTCCGGTGGCCTCCTCTCCCAAGGCCGCGGATGACACCGAAGTGTTGTCCCGAAGGACCCCAGGCCAGGGAGAGAGTCAGGAGGCCATCAGGGCGTTGCCAGAGGGTGAAACCTCAGCCGCCGGACACATGGGGGAGCAAATCCCCATGGAGACTGGCAATTGGGGCCATATTCAGTTCAGCCCCTAGCCGAATATGGTACCGGGGACCTATGCGGATCCAGAACCCGGCAAGCAGCCTCCTTCAAAAGGAGGAGGTGCGCCAATTCCGCCGATGACCTCTGTCCAGCCAGATGCGCCGGACACTCTAATGGAAGCGCTGCGAAGTGCTTCTATTATTGAGGAACACCGTACCCTTATGGGTATGGTGGTTGAGAGGATTCAGTCCGCGAAGAGCGGACTGACCGAAGCCCGCACAAGCCTTCTAACAGGCTTTGAGGTAAGCAACGCAATTATATAAAAAGAATGTCACAGTATAGACAGTAGCCCCTGAGACACTGTTCGGTGTTCGAAAAGAAAAGCCGGACAGATGATCAAACATGTTTCGCAGGAGACTAACCAGATGAGTCAATGTGAACAAGCAGGCGTCGTTACTGGCTGCGACCTCTCATGCTGCTGAGGTTTCCAGACTGAAGCAGAGTCTGGAGCGGGCCGAGGAAGAACTCGGCCACGTGAAAAAGCAGCTAGAGGGTAAACAAGGTATGCATGACCTTCTTATATCAGAAAGGATAGATGATTTGTAATGACTAAAGTGTCATGATATTTATTAGGAGCGGCGACCGAGGTGGAGACCCTCAAGAAGGCACTGGTCGAGGCCGAGGAGAGAGTGGCCAAGGAACAAGCCGCCCGTGAAAAACACGAGGCCAGGGTTAATGAGGTCCAGTAAGAGCTCCAGGACACCGTAAAGAAATGTGAGTCCTTGGAGCGCAACATTGCGGATCAAGAGTCCGAACTTGCCAAGGCTTGCAAAGCGCACACGATGCCTGGGTTGAAGCCCAGGGCACCCTCCACGAAGTCCAAGAGGCCAAAAAAATTGCGGCGGGTAAGGCTTTTATTATGCAGAGCAAATATGTGAAGAAAAGGTTCCTCTTACTGACCGGATTTGGAGTTCTCCAGGGGCGTTTGCAGATCTTCCGCTTAGCGTTTCAGCCGCTGCAGAGTTCTTCCGAGCCGAAGAGGGGAGCTGCACAGAGAAGCTATTTTGGTCACAATACCTTGCGCCAGAACATCCGGTGCCCTTTAGCGATAAGCTAAAACAACTGGTCGAACTGCATAGGGTGGCCGAACTAGCCATGAAGGATTAATAATCCGGCTATGGCCTGCTGAAGCAATACCTAGTAGCTACTTCGGGCTCGTGAAGCAGCTGGTTAATGCCTGCCCTCGGCTTGATGCCATCAGGCGGTCGGTCTGCATCAAAGGCGCGCGAATGGCCTTCGCCTGAGTCAAGATACAGTGGGCGAAGATGGACGCCGTGAAGCTTGTGACCGAGGGGCCGCCCGCGGACAAGGAGCACCGCACGCCCGAGCAGTATTTTGAAGATGTCCTGAAGGGATCCCGCATTGTAGAGGGGCAGTGTTCAAAAGACATTATCTTTGAGTGAAGTCATTCATGTATAATCCCTTCCTGTATTATGAAACAGAATCGTTATGTAATATAATGCCTGTTATTTTAAAATTTTACCTTATGTGCGGCCGTTTTGTTAAATCTGAGAGTTGGCCAGTTGTCGGCTCCAGCCCCCACATAGGTAGTACAGTGGTGTTCGGGATGAATCTAAACACTTTTTATCCCAGAGTTTGGTTCTTAAAGGAGGTGTTTAGTGCAACGAACCAGGCAATCGGACTATGTGGCTTTATCACCCTCACTTAGCCATAGGAGTTTGACAATAGAAATTTAGGCGCAGCCCCCAGTATTCGTAAGTCCGAACTTGGGGTACTGTAAACACCTGATCGGATAAAAACTGATTCATCGCATAATGCGGAAAAAATCGCAAAAGATTTGTAACCTCTCGAACAGCTGAGCGGCTCATGCCGCATCATGATAATCGGTTTTCAGCTTTATCTACTGAGGTGCTCATCCGGATAAACCAGGACACAATCGCAGTAGTTCTCCCTTTACTACCCTAGCCGATATAGCGGAATGTAAGGTAGTAAGCATAGGAGCCGGACAACCCAACTATTGACCAAAGACATGATTCGGAGCCGATGCATATAATGCTACAATTCGGGGTGCCGAACAATACTGTAAAAAAGTGTTCGGACTTTGTTACCGTATTATGGGGCGTAATGAAGCCCCTAGCGAATTTAAAGCGTACCAAAGTGTATGGTTGCAATAGATAAGAATAATGAAATAAAATGAAATAACAAGTTAATGCCACATAAATTGGGCTGCAAACAGTTTTTATTGTAATTTGATTAATACGTCCTAGCGTATTTGTACAAATAGTACGATAAACAATATGACTTTTTAACCTGCCAAGACCAGGGGGAGCTGCATGCGGGTCCCGAAGACAAGTAGAATGATCATCGAGAAGAACATCTACAGATTCCCTCACACGTCCATACTACTTCCTGCCTTGGTATGTATATATCCTTCGAAAGGACCGATGAGCAGGCCGTCAGGAAGGGCCTGTGAAGAAAACACAAAAATAGTAAGAAGGAAAAGGAAAAGGTATGTGTGTGAGCCGTACGATGGGCCACAATAACGTTATGCCTCTGTCTATGCCCATGGTATTTTGAGTGCGTAGTTATGTACGTGCATTATGTACGCCGCCATTTGGTCGGGATTGAGACGGAGGCCAAATTGCTAGTCGAGCTCTTGACGAGCTGGACTGTCCTGCTGCAGAGTAGTCCAGACTCGTTTGACGATGTGCGGAAGCTTGGCCGCCGAATTAAAGTTCTGCTTGAAAAGGACGTTCTATGCTTCTGCTGCGAGGGCAGCGGTGTGCTCCTCGGTACGGAGGGAGCGTTCCGTGTTTCCATTGACTGTTATGACACCGCGTGGTCCGGGCATCTTAAGTTTGAGATAAGCATAGTGTGGCACCACACTGAATCGAGCGAATGCGGATCGTCCGAGTGGTGCGTGATAGCCACTGCGGAAGGGGACGATATCGAAGATCAACTCTTTCCTTCGGAAGTTTTCCGAGGTTCCAAAGACCACCTCCAGTGTGATTGAGCCCGTACAACAGGCCTCTACACCTGGTATGACTCCTTTAAAGGTCGTTTTTGTGGTCTTGATCCTTGAGGGATCAATACCCATTTTGCGCACTGTATCCTGATAGAGCAGGATTAGGCTGCTGCCACCATCCATGAGGACTCGTGTAAGATGGAATCCATCAATGATTGGGTCGAGGACCAGTGCGGCTGAACTGCCATGATGAATACTGGTCGGATGGTCCCTGAGATCGAAGGTGATCGGGCAGGATGACTATGGGTTGAACTTTGGGGCGACAGGCTCCATCGCGTAGACGTCCCTAAGCGCGCGCTTGTGCTCCCTCTTGGGGATATGGGTAGCGTATATCATGTTCACCATTTTAACTTGGGGGGAAACTTCTTCTGTCCCCATGTGTTCGGTGGCCGGGGCTCCTCGTTATCGTCCTTGCTTTGCGACCCCTTCTCCTTATTCTCGGCATTTAGCTTGCCGGCCTATTTGAAAACCCAACATTCTCTATTGGTATGATTGGCTGGTTTATCAGGAGTGCCGTGGATTTGACATGGACAATCAAGTATGCGGTCCAAGCTGGACGAGCTCGGATTATTTCTTTTATATGGCTTCTTCCGCTGACCAGACTTAGAGCCACTGAATCCGGCGTTGACCGTCGTGTCCTCGGTGTTGTCACCGTTGCTTCGACGCTTGTGTCTATTGCGTCGAGGCTTGCCGTTGCTATTTCTGGCATCAAAAGTGCCAGGTTCGCTTGTATTGTTATTGCTACGGGCTAGCCAGCTATCCTCGCCCGCGCAGAAGCAGGTCATAAGCGTCGTGAGGGCTGCCATGGACTTCGGCTTTTCTTGGACGAGGTGTCAGGCGAGTCATTCATCACGGATGCTATGGTTAAAGGCCGCTAGGGCTTCGGCATCTGGACAATTGACTCTGGTTCTTTTTAGTTAAGAACCTAGTCCAGAATTTCCTGGCTTACTCTCCGGGCTATTAAACTATGTGGCTTAAGTCGTCGGCATCCGGAGGTCGTACATATGTACCCTGGAAGTTGTCAAGAAAGGCGTCTTCCAAGTCTTCCCAGCTGCCAATTGAGTTTTCGGGCAAACTATTCAACCAGTGCCGAGCAGGTCCCTTGAGTTTTAGCGGGAGGTATTTGATGGCGTGAAGATCATCACCGCAGGCCATGTGAATATGGAGGAGAAAATCCTCAATCCATACCGCATGATATGTTGTCCCATCATATGATTCGATGTTCACGTGTTTAAACCCTTCTGGGAATTCATGTTCCATTACTTCATCAGTTAAGCAAAGGGGGCGTGCAGCGCCTCTATAGTGGGCCAAGTCGCGACGTAGCTCGGATGGAGTTCGTCTGCGGTTTTCGGCCTGGGCGTGGTTATGTTTATCATGCCTGGCCGGATGGCCATCGTAACGCATCGGGGCATGCCCCCGCGATCCATAGATCGATCTAGTCTGACCTGCTCTGTTTTCCAAGTCATGCCCCAGGTCATATGTATATCCCTGAGCTATTGTGTCTCTGTTTTTACGGCGAGGTAGTGCGGGCTGGTGTTCGTCTTGAGTTGCCGCTTTGTCCCGGCCACGTGGTGGTCGGTCAGCCGCATTATGCGTTGGTAGGACGGGCTCCAGTGCCTCATCATCGAATTGGGTAACAATTTGTGCTTTGGGCAACTTTTGGTTGGGCACTCGAGGCCGTATTCCTTGGCTGCCAGGACATTAGTCCATCTGTCATTGAGCAGATCTTGATCAGCTTGAAGCTGCTGCTGCTTCTTTTTTAGGCTCCTTGCAGTGGCTATTAGCTGGCGCTTAAAGCGCTCCTGCTGGAGAGGTTCCTCAGGCATGATAAAGTCCTTGTTGCCGAGGCTCACCTCATCCTCGGAGAGCGGAAGCTAGTTACTGTCGTTCAAGTCTTCGTTCATGGCCTGTTCATCAGGGCTAACTCTCCCATCTTCCCGTTCGTCCTGTTCATAGTATTGTTTTCTCCTGTGTCGGTATTGCTGTCTTTTCCGCGGCGTGGCTTAGAGCGGCGCCGCTGACGCCGACGCTTCGGCTGTATCTCAGGAGGCTTATCCTTGACTGGATCGCTTTCATTGTCGCCGTTGTTTTCTTTGGGTGTATCCACCATGTATATGTCATACGAGGAGGTGGCTGTCCAGCGCCCTGTAAGCGGTGGTTTTTGTGCCTGCTCCTCTCTGGCATCGTCGTCCATACAATTGATGTCTTCGGAGTCGTAATCGAGCATGTCGGTTAAGTCTTCGACAGTGTCTATGAAGTGGGTGGTGGGTGGGAAGCGGAATTCTCCGTCATCAGCCTTCAATCCAAACCGGATATAGTTTGGCTGAGACCTGAGAGTCCCTGATAAGGATAGGGCTTTTAATGAGGTTAGCACATCGCCTAAAGGTGAGTGCCGGAAGATGTCCGTGGCGCCTGGTCAGGTTTGATAGGCGTGGATGCACACGGTTTGGAACCTATTGCGGAGATGAATCTGAGGTTCCGATGACACAAGCCCCGCTCGAGTTTGGATCTGTGTGCGGCTCTAACGCTGCTGAGTCTGCGGCTTCCGTGGGGGGGGGGGGTTGAGCTTCCCGTCCTCGGACGGCACACTTTGCTCCGGATCAAGGGCCAGAGCAGTTACACGCGCTATCTCCTGGGCACGGTCCGATGACAGATTTAGGTCATGTTCATCGTGGTGGCCGGGAGCGGCTTCCATGGGCTCGATTCCGTCGAGGATCAAGTCTCCGCGGATATCGACAACGTAATTCAAGCTTCCAAACCTGACCTGATCGCCAGGGGCGTAGCTATCGACTTGCTCTAGATGGCCAAGCGAGTTGGCCCGCAGTGCGAAGCCGCCGAATACAAAGATCTGTCCGGGGAGGAAAACCTTCTCCTGGACTGCATTGTTGTAGATGATTGACGGGGCCATCAAACCTTTTGGTGACGATGCAACGGAACTCTCAATGAAAGCACCAATGTCAGTGTCAAAACTGGTGGATCTCGGATAGGGGGTCCCGAACTGTGCGTCTAAGGTTGATGGTAACAGGAGGTGGGGGACACGATGTTTACCCAGGTTCAGGCCCTCTCTATGGAGATAATACCCTACTTCTTGCTTGATTGATCTTGATGAATATGAGTATTCCAAGAGTTGATCTACCACGAGATCGTAATGGCTAAAACCCTAGAAGTCTAGCCTGTATGATTATGATTGTAATTGCCTCTACGGAATAAGCCCTCTGATTTATATAGACACCGGAGGGGACTAGGGTTGTACAAAGTCGGTTACAGAGAAAGGAATCTTCATATCCGGGCGCCAAGCTTGCCTTCCACGCCAAGGACAGTCCCATCTGGACACATGTGAGAGTCTTTGGTCTTGTATCTTCACAGCCCATCAGTCCGGCCCATGCTACATAGTCCTGCCGTCCGAGGACCCCTTAATCCAGGACTCCCTCACCCGACACCGCCCGACATGCCCGTGCCCGGCGCATTGCGGCTGAGCACCGACGGTGTCCCCGTGCCTCTGGTACCCTCCGACGTGGACCGTGCCACCAAGATCGCGACAATCCGGACAAACATGCTAGAGAAGGTACACTAGCAGCCGCGGTACATGGCGGACAACCAGCCGCTCTTGACCACCTACTTCGAGCGGGGGCACGCCGACCAGCTGGCATCCACCAACGGCGCACCAGCGCCGGGGGAGCCGCCGCCTATGGTGGGGTGCACCGGGCGAACCCTCTCCGCTATGCTCACGCACGTCGAGCAATCAGCCGCCGCTCGAGTACCCAGCGCCCTCCTTCTCTCACTGTCGGGGAAGCTCTTGGACGCACATGGACACACCGTCCTCGTCGTCCTCGGGCTCTCGCTCCTCCGGGTCGGCACCACTCCTCCCCATCAAGACCGAGCCGTTGGATACGCCTCTCTGTTGATGCACCCGAGGCGGCGTCCTCGTCATCAACGATAGCGGCCGCACCCCTTCCCTTCCCCCCTCTCGCCTCGTCAAGCCGAAGAAGGAGCCAGCGGAGCTCCTCCCTGTTAAGCTGAAGCACGAGGCCATGGCCGCCGACCTGGAGAGTGGCCTCCTATGGTCGCGCCAGGACTACGTGAAGGAGGAGATGAAGCGCTAGCGCCGCGCTCTGGAAGAGATCGTTGCGCGGCGCTGAAGCCGCGATGGGGGCGGCGTCGGCATGCTCTTCGACAGTGGCGACCTAGGGCAGGGCTGCAGCAAGGAGGGCACCCCGAAGGATGGGCCACCGAGCAACGGCAGCGATGACTACACCGCCTTCTACAAGCTCCTCGGCATGAAGAACAATTAGATTAGTTTTTCTATCTACGTAAGTTCGCCTAAAATATCAACGAAAATCACCTATATTTCATCAAAATGAACCAAATTACATGGAGTTTGGGTTTTTTTTTAAAATGGCCGATGTCGTTGTGGTCGCCGCTGGGAACATATATCCACCCCCCAAGCCGAGATTTTCGCCGGCAATGCCCCCAAGAGGTGCTATTTTCGCCCAAAATACTTCCTTGGGGGGCGAACGACTGGAGATGCCTTGAGGCTCAGGATTTGGATTGTGTCGATCGATTTTGACTTAGTCAGCACCTGTTCGGTGGGCTCCTTTTTATGGCTGGCTATGTGTTGTGGGCCGCAGGAGTCAGTGGAGGGGCTAGTTTCTTTCTTCCCTGGGTGTTGGGGATATAAGCCCACGGTATGACCCGCCTATTTAGGGTCGGGTTATCCGGTGGCGGCTTAAAGAACAGGTTCATCAATGTGGGTCGCAATGACTACGAAGCTAAGGGCCCAGAGGGTGATTCATGAAGCATGCCCGCTCATGGCCTAGTGCATGGAGCGACGGCTCAGCGAGGAGATGAAGGAAATTCCCGTACTTGGGGAGTAAGATAAGTAGAAAGCATACTAGGTCATGGGTATGATTACAACCCGGACTCTGCTATAATCTCAGAACGGCGATGGCCTCACAACTAAGTCCTTTCATGAGGGCATCTGCCATGACAAAACCACGATAGTTGGCACCCACCGTGGGGCTATCGCACGGTGGTGTTGAGTTCTTGGAGGGAGCTCTCTCAGGGATCGAGGGATACGTGATCGGCTAGATGACCAAGAGTCGCCGCGGCAAGCTCTACATCGACGACTTAGGATGGGGCCCCGAGGCCGACTCAATCGAGTACAGGTACCGGGCCCCCTTTGGCAAGATCCATGTCTTCATGGCCAAATTCAGCGAGTCGGGTTCCGGGCCAGACATCTGCACTGACATCGTCGAGCCGGCTACACGTTCAAGGTTGTCGGCCGCCTCTTTGGTCTTCTCACACCAAGAAATCAAAGGCATCCTACAGTTCGGTCATTCATAATTACCATCAACTTAGGTGTAATTCTAACCGTTAGAATTAAATTATCCTTAACCTAACCATAACAAAATCCCTAACCACAACCATAGTTTCTACTATGAAGTATCAGGTCCATTGACTCGACACTATGTTAAGCATATATAGAACCTTATAAACAAAAAGAACAATTGATTTCACTCAAAATCATTAAAACTAGGGTTTGCAACAAATTCAACAATGCAACCAAATAGATGATTCCAAGCAACAAAAATGAGAGGAGTGAGAGAGCTACCTTAACAGCTGAAAATAGCCCGGTTCCAGTGCAAGAATCTCAAAGAATGAAGATGGATTTGGGGGGCTTTAATGGGGGAGGGAGGTGAAAGAGAGAGGACCACCTCGGGGAAGGAGAACAAAGATGCTCAATGAGTGAGTGGGAGGGGGGCGTACCTTATCCTCTCTTGTGGTTGGTGCGAGGATGGGACCCTACCGCCATAGTCTGTGGCGCACTACTGTAGGATGATGCTAACGCGATACTACAATTAGAGACCCTTGACAAAACTGTGTGCAATGCATTAATCGCAAATGGTGATTCAAAAATGATACAAAAAGTTTGCGATGGCGAAGACATCAAACACGATTCAGATTATAGTTGCATGTGTGACGCGTGGCATACGATTAATCCATAAGAACTGTTTGCGATGAGGCAGAACAACAGAAACGTGCAGCTATATCAAGGTGTGTGTTATACACGGGATACCGTTTGCTCGGATGAATTGTTTGCTATTAGGTAATGCAATAGAAATGGTCAGCCAGATCAGGGTGTGTGCGACGTACGGCATACGGTTTACTCGGGCGAAATATTTTCAATTAGGGAACACAACAGAAATGGTTCAGTTTAAAAAGATGTGTGTGATATGTGGCAAACAGGTTCCTAATCAGAAATGTTTGCGAAGACACATAATAATACAAATAATTTCTCCCAATAAACCGTCTGTGTTGTGGGCAAACACTTGCTGGTATATAATTGTCAGCAATTGATGAATTCATCACCGACGGGTTCCCGAGTATGGTCCGTGTGCGATGTGATTGCATACAAAATAACAATATATGTACTTACAACTTATAAGGACTTGATTCCACAACCAAATTGAACATCCAATTACATTGGTGGCTAGTACACACATGACCTTTGCACACAACAAAGTAAGTTCCAAAATGCTTAGAAAGCTGAAAATGTATAAAAAGGCAAAACAAAGCCTGAATAATTTCATATTCTTAGGATGACGCTCCTATAGTTTCATGTTGCCTCCGTAAAATAAATCAAGGCGGGAAGAGACAATGTATGTCATTTCGCACACATAGGTGACAAGTTCCCGGATGTAGGGTAGAACCCTAGATGCCCGATCTTTCACGTTTGGAGGGAATCCTACCGAGAACACGAAGAACCTGAGTGGGGAAACGAGGGGAACACGAGGGAAAAACAAGATAAATCACTCAACCAACAAGATATAGTCACACATATCCTATATCCTCGAACCACAAAGAGATACATGATTCAAATCCAACAAAGGACGATACAAGTGGCGGTAGTTCTTCTCCGAGAGGAGGTCTTGAGGGGCTCTTCCCGTAAAGGGGTCTTGATATCCGCTTGGGGGATCTTCTCCGAAGAGGTCATGAACTCCGAGGAGAAGTAACCAAGTGGATGAGCAAAGCTCTCACACAAATATGAGCTAATCCTTTGCTAACCCTAACTAGGAGGATGAGGAGTTCTATTTATAGTCTAAGTGCAAAAAGGGGGCAGAATGAAGGGGTACATGGGCTTCGGGCCCGAAGCTGCGCACACACAGGCAGCGGAAGTCCGGCCTCTACCGGTCGTCCGGTCGATCGCAGAGGTCCGGACGTCCGGTAGAGCTCAGACTTCCGCTTATTTCGTTCTGTGATCAAGTTGTCGGACGTCCAATGTGGCCGGTCGTCCGGTCGCCGATCGTCCGGTGGGTTCGGTCGTCCGCTCGCTGGACAGTGTTCGCTGTAGCACTTGTCTGCTGGGTCTTCAGGCGCCGGACGTCCGGTCCTGGTCGGACGTACGCTCACTGGAGCATCAGGCGCCAGACGTCCGGTCCTGGGCGGACATCCGCTCACTGGAGTTTCTTCGGCGGCTCTTCTTCTTGTCCTTCACACTCGGTGCCCTTGCCGTCTTGGCCATTGGATGTAGCTGGTCTGTGGCTTCCTTCTAAGTACCTGATCACACATTGTGTTTCCGCTTGAGGTAGTAGCCATGTCTCATGTGTAGAAAGGGGTAGTTCAGAGAGGAGCGAGTTCACCTTATCTTTGATAGCCTTTGCTCGAGCTCTTGTCATTGGTCCAAGTGGTGTCGTGGGAGATGTAGATACGTCCATGGGGATGATCGTGGGATGCTCCGCATCATCTCCCCCCCCTTGTGAAAGATCCGACCTCGGATCGAAAGCTTCATCACCATGGTATGGCGAGAGGTCTTTGACATTGAAGATGTCGCTCACGTTGTACTTGTCTCTTTGGAGGTTGATCTTCTAAGTGTTGTTGTTGTAGCGTGCTAGCACCTTGAAGGGTCCATCGGCTCGTGGTTGGAGTTTGGACTTGCGTTCATTGGGGAAGCGGTCCTTGCGAAGGTGTAGCCACACAAGATCTCCAATGTTGAATATCATGGGTTGCTTGTTGATGTTGAGCTTGGTCGCGAGTTGTTGTACTTGGCGCTCGATGGTGTGCCTTGTATCTTCATGCAACTTCTTGAGGTAGCTTGCTCGTGCACTCGTGTCCATGTTGGTGTGCTCTTGTAGTGGAAGAGGTAGAATGTCCAATGGAGACAACGGGTTGAAACCGTAGACGACCTCGAAGGGGGACTTTCTGGTAGTCGAATGTCTTGCGCGGTTGTAGGCATACTCGGCGATGGGTAGGTACTTCTCCCACTCCTTTATGTTCCTCTTGATCAACACGCGAAGTAGAGTGGAGAGTGTATGGTTTGTCACCTCCGTTTGCCCGTCGGTTTGAGGATGGTATGCCAAAGAGGAATAGAGCTTGATTCAAGATTGGCGCATATAGTCTTCCAAAAGTAACTCAAGAACTTGATGTCGCGGTACGAGACAATTGTCTTTGGCACTCCATGGAGGCACAAGATTTCCCTACAAAAAAGATTTGCAATGTGTGAAGCATCACCTATCTTGTTGCATGGAATAAAATGTGCCATCTTAGAGAATCAGTCCACAACAACAAACACAGAATCCTTTCCATTTTTAGTTCTAGGCAAACCAAGTACAAAATCCATGCTAATGTCTTCCCAAGGTTGATAAGGAATAGGAAGAGGCATGTAAACACCATGGGATTGAGATTTTGACTTAGCTTTCCGACATGTAGAGCATCGATTGGTGAAGCGTGAGACGTCGCGGAACATCTTGGGACAAAAGTAGTTCTTAGAGAGCGTCGTGAATGTCTTGTTGCATCCAAAGTGTCCCATGAGTCCGCCTCCATGAGCCTCTTGCAAAAGGAGCAACCGAAGAGAAGACTCGGGAATGCAAAGTTTGTTAGCTCTCGTAAGTTAATCATCCTTGATGTAATATCGTTCCCAAGATGTATGCGTCAAACACTTGGCATAGGGAATAGAAAAAGTAGGATCATGCGCATACAAGTCTTTTATGTGCTCAAAGCCAATGACATTCAACTCAAGTTTAGTGACAAGCGTGCATATGCGGGAAAGGGCATCCGCCACTACATTTTCCTTACACTCAATGAATTCACTCCATTTAGCGTGACGCTTATTCAACTTAGTTTGTCCTATTAAGTACTTAAGCGTTTCATGATCGGTATAAATGATAAATTCATGAGGGCGAAGATAATGTTCCCATTCACGCAAAACTCGCACTAAAGCATATAGCTCTTTGTCATAGATGGGGTAATTGAGTTGTGATACATCTCCGTCGTATCTATAATTTTTAATTGTTGCATGCCAATATTATTCAACTTTCATATACTTTTGGCAACTTTTTATACTATTTTCGGGGACTAACATATTGATCCAGTGCCTAGTGCCAGTTCCTGTCTATTGCATGTTTTATGTTTCGTAGAAACCCCATATCAAACGAAGTCCAAACAGGATAAAAACGGACGGAGAATTATTTTGGAATATTTTTGATTTTTGGGAGGAAGAATCAGCGCGAGATGGTGCCCGAGGTGGCCACGAGATAGGGGCCCACGCCCACTCCAGGTGGGGGCGCCCCCCACCCTCGTGGGCCCCTCGTAAGGCGGTTGATGCCCTTCTTTGACCGCAAGAAAGCTAATATTTGGAAAAATATCTGGGCAAAGGTTTCAATCCAATCGGAGTTACGGATCTGCGGATATAAAAGAAACGGTGCCAGGGCAGAATTCCAGAACGCAGAAACAGAGAGAAACAGAGAGATAGATCCAATCTCGGAGGGGCTCTCGCCCCTCCCAAGCCATGGGAGCCAAGGACCAGAGGGGAAACCCTTCTCCCATCTAGGGAGGAGGTCAAGGAAGAAGAAGAAGAAGGGGGGCTCTCTCCCCCTTGCTTCCGGTGGCGCCGGAGCGCTGTTGGGGCCATCATCATCACCGCAATCTTCACCAACACCTCCGCCATCTTCACCAACATCTCCATCACCTTTCCCATTCTATATTCAGTAGTCCACTCTCCCGCAACCCGCTGTACCCTCTACTTGAACATGGTGCTTTATGCTTCATATTATTATCCAATGATGTGTTGCCATCCTATGATGTCTGAGTAGATTTCCATTGTCCTATCGGTGATTGATGAATTGCCATGATTGGTTTGAGTTGCATGTTTTATTATTGGTGCTATCCTATGGTGCTCTCCGTGTCGCGCAAGCGTGAGGGATCCCCGCTGTAGGGTTTGCAATATGTTCATGATTTGCTTATGGTGGGTGGCGTGAGTGATAGAAGCACATACCCGAGTAAGTAGGTTGTTTGCGTATGGGATAAAGGGGACTTGATACTTTAATGCTATGGTTGGGTTTTACCTTAATGAATCTTTAGTAGTTGCGGATGCTTGCTAGAGTTCCGATCTTAAGTGCATATGATCCAAGTAGAGAAAGTATGTTAGCTTATGCCTCTCCTACAAATAGAATTGCAATAGTGATTACCGGTCTAGTAACATACTCAATTTCTTAGGGACAATTTCACAACTCCTACCACCACTTCTCCACACTCGCTATATTTAATTTATTGCTTATTTATCTTAACAGCCCCTACCTTTTATTTATGTGTTCTTTATTATCTTGCAAACCTATCCAACAACACCTACAAAGTACTTCTAGTTTCATACTTGTTCTAGGTAAAGCGAACGTCAAGCGTGCGTAGAGTCGTATCAGTGGCCGATAGGACTTGAGAGAGTATTTGTTCTACCTTTAGCTCCTCGTTGGGTTCGACACTCTTACTTATCAAAAGAGGCTACAACTATCCCGTATACTTGCGGGTTATCAAGACCTTTTTCTGGCGCCGTTGCCGGGAGTCATAGCATGGGGTGAATATTCTCGTGTGTGCTTGTTTGCTTTATCACTAAGTAATTTTTATTTGTTCTTCTTAGTTGTTCTTTATCTTTAGTTATGGATATGGAACACGAAATACCAAAAAAATTAGGTGTACTTGCTGCTCATGGAGATGGGGAACCTCCTAAAACCCTCGATGCTCGCTATGTTTGAGATATTATGTGCTACTTTGATAATCCTGAGAAAACCCCATTCCATTATGTTATGGGAGACACGTTGGATCAACATGAATACTTTAGGGATTATCGCTTGACACAAAAAGGGAAACTATTATGGGATCAAATTTCTATGTTGCGTTGGTATGCCCGAGATCTATGCTTGAGATATGATATTACTTGTTGCTCTAGGATGAAGGCTCCACAGCTTCCCTTTTCATGCAAATTTAATGATAATGAAACCTTAGCTTCTTATGCTAGAGGTATATATGATTACTATGATGTTGAACAAATTCAAGAATTTGTTGCTTTTAAGGCTGCTTATGAAATTGAATCTTTGTTTGAAAAGTATGAAGCTTTAGATGATGATGTTTATAGGCCTGAAAATTATGCTATATTGAGATATTGCTATGAAAATTATGAATACAATTACTATATTAATGCATTTATTGAGTAAGTCTCCGCTGTCCAAGAAGAGACTAATATTTTGCAGGAAGCTATGGAAGAAGAAGAAAGTGATGAAATTGTGATCTCATTGGATGAAAAATATGATGAGGAGAGCGAAGAACAAAAGGAGGAAGAGTGGATTGATCACCCGTGCCCACCTTCTAATGAGAGTAACTCTTCAACTGATACATTGTTTAATTCCCCTTCGTGCTTACCAAAGGATGATTGCTATGATCCCGTTGATTCTCTTGAAATATCCCTTTTTGATGATGCTTGGTATGCTTGTGTCCAAGATGCCAATATGAATTATGCTTATGGAGATGAACTTGCTATAGTTCCTTATGTTAAACATGAAATTGTTGCTATTGCACCCACGCATGATAGTTCTATTATCTTTTTGAATTCTCCCAACTACACTATATCAGAGAAGTTTGTACTTATTAAGGATTATATTGATGGGTTGCCTTTTACCATTGCACATGATGATTTTGATAGATATAATATGCATGTGCTTGGTGCTCCTACTTGCAGTTATTATGAGAGAGGAACTATATCTCCACCTCTCTATGTTTCCAACACGGTAAAATTGCAAGAAACTGCTTATACTATGCATTGGCCTTTACTTGGTGTGCATGAATTGTTCTTTTATGACATGCCGATGCATAGGAAGAGAGTTAGACTTCGTTGTTGCATGATATATCTTACGTTGTGCTCACTACTAAATTACAAATCATTGTTAATTAAAATTGGCTTTGATATACCTTGGGATCCGGGTGGATTCATTACTTGAGCACTATATGCCTAGCTTAATGGCTTTAAAGAAAGCGCTGCCAGGGAGACAACCAGGAATTTTTAGAGAGTCATTTATTTCTGTTGAGTGCTTTTATATAGTCTAAAAACAAAAAAATAAAGAGGGGAACCTAAGAACTTTTCAAAAAGGAAAGTGAAAGTGAGAAAGACAAGCATTGTTGAAGTGGGAGCTAGCCTTGAACTTTGTTCATGCTCACAGAAACTTTGTGAATCTTGATTACAGAAACTTTTCATCAAAAATAATTATCCCCTTGTACAGTTCTATTTTATTATAAAATAATGCGCCAAGGTTTGCCTTTAGGATGTTTACAATGATTGTTGGTTTGTACGATGCAGGACAGAAACTTTGGCTGTAGTGCATGATTTTACATTTTTAGCAGGAACATCAAACGGTTCCGATTCCTTTTTAATTGTCTTTCCGTACAACTTGTTTATTTTTCCTAATTTTTGTAGAATTTTTGGGGTACCAGAAGTATGGTGAATGTTCCGATTGCTACAGACTGTTCTGTTTTTGACAGATTCTGTTTTTGATGCATAGTTTGCTTGTTTTGATGAATCTATCAATTTATATCAGTGGATTAAGCCATGAAAAAGTTATATTACAGTAGACATAATGAAAAAACAAAATATGAATTGGTTTGCTACAGTACTTAGAGTAGTGATTTGCTTTATTATACTAACGGATCTTACTGAGTTTTCTGTTGAAGTTTTGTGTGGATGAAGTGTCTAATCGAGGATGTCTCGATATGAGGAAAAGGAAGAGAGGCAAGAGCTCAAGCTTGGGGATGCCCGAGGCACCCCAAGTAAATATTCAAGGAGACTCAAGCGTCTAAGCTTGGGGATGCCCCGGAAAGCATCCCCTCTCTTTAACAAGTATCAGTATGTTTTCAGATTCGTTTCGTTCGTGCATTATGTGCAAGTCTTGGAGCGTCTTTTGCATTTAGTTTTCACTTTTCTTTTATGCACCATGCTGGTATGAGATAGTCCTTGGTTGATTTATATAATGCTCAATGCACTTCACTTAAATCTTTTGAGTATGGATTTATAGAATGCTTCATGTGCTTCACTTATATCATTTGAAGTTTGGATTGCCTGTTTCTCTTCACATAGAAAATCGCCATTTGTAGAATGCTCTTTTGCTTCACTTATATTTGTTAGAGCGTGGGCATATCTTTTGTAGAAAGAATTAAACTCTCTTGCCTCACTTATATTTGTTTAGAGAGATGACATGAGTTGGTCATTCACATGGTTAGTCATGAAATCCTACATAAACTTGTAGATCGCTGAATATGATATGTTTGATTCCTTGCAATAGTTTTGCCATATAAAGATGGTGATATTAGAGTCATGCTAGTGGGTGGTTGTGGATTGTAGAGACACTTGTGTTGAGGTTTGCAAGTCCCGTAGCATGCACGTATGGTAACCGTTGTGTGACAAATTTGAAGCATGGGGTGTTTCTTTGATTGTCTTCCTTATGAGTGGCGGTCGGGGACGAGCGATGGTCTTTTCCTACCAATCTATCCCCCTAGGGGCATGCGTAGTAGTACTTTGCTTCGAGGGCTAATAATTTTTTTGCAATAAGTATATGAATTCTTTATGACTAATGTGAGTCCATGGATTATATGCACTTTTACCTTTCCATCATTGCTAGCCTCTTCGGTACCGTGCAATGCCCTTTCTCACCTCGAGAGTTGGTGCAAACTTCGCCAGTGCATCCAAACCCCATGATATGATACGCTCTATCACACATAAGCATCATTATATCTTCCTCAAAACAGCCACCATACCTACATATCATGGCATTTCCATAGCCATTTCGAGATATATTGCCATGCAACTTCCGTCATCATATACATGACTTGAGCATTTATTGTCATATTGATTTGCATGATCGTAAGATAGCTAGCATGATATTTTCATGGCTTGTCTGTTTTTTGATGTCATTGCTACGCTAGATCATTGCACATCCTGGTACACCGCCGGAAGCATTCATATAGAGTCATATCTTTGTTTTTGTATCGAGTTGTAATGTTGAGTTGTAAGTAAATAAAAGTGTGATGATCATCATTATAGAGCATTGCCCCAGAAAAAAATAAAAAAAATAAAGAAAAAGGAAAGGCCAAAGAAGCCTAAATAAAAAAAGGGGGCCAAAGAAGCCCACCGAAAAAGAAAAAAAGAAAATAAAATAAAAGGGGCAATGTTACTATCCATTTTTTCCACACTTGTGCTTCAAAGTAGCACCATGTTCTTCATATAGTGAGTCTCCTATATTGTCACTTTCATATACTAGTGGGAATTTTCATTATAGAACTTGGCTTGTATATTCCAACGATGGGCTTCCTCAAATGCCCTAGGTCTTCATGAGAAAGCAAGTTGGATGCACACCCACTTAGTTTCTTTTGTTGAGCTTTCATACACTTATAGCTCTTAGTGCATCCGTTGCATGGCAATCCCTACTCCTCACATTGACATCAATTGATGGGCATCACCATAGCCCGTTGATTGGCCGCGTCGATGTGAGACTTTCTCCCTTTTTGTCTTCTCCACATAACCTCCATCAAGTTGCGCTCCGGAAAGTTCCTCACTAGAATATGCTATGGGGTGCTTTTCTTGCGTTAACACACCTCCTATTCCATTACCACTAGCATCACAATGAATTTCAAAGTTGGGTAATGCAAGCACGGGAGCATGAGTAAGAAAATTCTTAAGCTCATTAAATGCGGTATCTTGGGATGGCCCCAAACAAATGGCGCATTTTTTACTCAAGGAATGTAAAGGTGAAGCAATGGTGCTAAAATCCTTCACAAATCTATGATAGAAACCGGCTAAACCAAGAAAACTACGCACTTGTTGCAACTTGGTTGGTTGGGGCCAAGTTTTTATAGCATTGATCTTAGATTCATCTACATGAACACCCTTAGAAGACACAACAAAACCCAAGAAAACAAGCTTATCAACACCAAAAAGGCATTTGTCCACATTAGTATAAAGTCGCTCTTTCCTAAGGGTTTTCAACACGGTTCTAAGATGGGTGACATGATCTTTGAGGGATTTGCTAAAGACAAGGATATCATCAAAATAGACCACAACAAATACACCAATATAGGGATGAAGAACAAAGTGCATGACTCGCATGAAAGTACCAGGTGCTTCGGATAAATCCATTGGCATAACAAGCCATTCATATAAGCCAAATTTGGTCTTAAATGTGGTTTTCCATTCATCACCTTCTTGGATGTGTATTTGATAGTAGCCAATCTTAAGATCAATCTTAGAGAAAATGGCGGCTCCGCTAAGCTCATCAAGCATATCATCTAAGCATGGAATAGGGTAGCGATATCTAATGGTGATAGCATTGATGGGATGGAAATCGGAAACCATGCGATAAGTACCGTCTTTCTTTGGAACAAGTATGACTGGAATGGCACAAGGGCTCAAGCTTTCACGTACTTGACCGTTGTCGATGAGTTGTTGTACTTGTCATTGGATCTCCTTAGTTTCCTCGGGGTTGACGCGGTACGGAGCCTTGTTAGTAAGAGGTGCTCCGGGGATGAGGTCGATTTGGTGCTCAATGCCTCGTAGTGGAGGTAGGACCCGGAGGTAGCTCATCGGGGAAAACATCTTGGAATTCCTACAAAAGAGAAGACAACACTAAAGGTAGATTGTGAGAGGTGTTAGTTTTTGGTGCCTCGTCCTTTCACACAAGGACATAGTGCATAGCACTTGATGGGTTCTCACACACTTCTCTCATCTCACTCTTGGTGGCAAATAGGACTAAGTTTTTCTCGTCGCTCATCGTGGAGGCACCCAATTTTGGCTTGTGGCGCTCACTCTCTTTTGGGTGGTTCACTCTCTCACTCTTTTCTCCACAATGGGTGGCTTGCTTGTCAGCACACACGACTTGGAGACATAGGTCGTATCACATACTCCTTTCCTTTCATCTTGAAGCTATAATGATTGGTACGCCTGTTGTGGATGACACCACGGTCAAATTGCCATGGTAGACCAAGAAGGAGGTGGCAAACGGACATCGGGACGACATCACACTCCAAAGTGTCTTTATATGCTCCAATTTTGAAGGAAACTTTGACCGTATGCTCAACTTGTATAGTGCCAAAATCGCTTAGCTATTGAACTTTGTATGGGTGCAGGTGCTTCATCTTGACCAGTTGGAGGTTGGAGCATAGTTCTTCACTTGCCAAGTTGTGACAACTACCTCCATCGATGATGACCTTGACGGACCTTCCATTGATGTCAGCCTTTGTGTGGAAGATGTGGCATCTTTGGTCTTCATCTTGTTGATGTTGAAGAGTCAAGACTTTGGATACAACGAGAGCGGGGCTCAAATCCTCATCACAAAAGACTTGATCATCTTCATCTTCGTTCATGCACCGGTGCATGGCCACTTGC
This sequence comes from Triticum dicoccoides, assembly GCF_002162155.2. Classification (NCBI taxonomy): domain Eukaryota; kingdom Viridiplantae; phylum Streptophyta; class Magnoliopsida; order Poales; family Poaceae; genus Triticum; species Triticum dicoccoides. The sequence continues at coordinate 67,608,281 of NC_041393.1, forward strand.
TCAAGGGCTTCCATCTCCTATTCACTCATGGAGTCATAGATTTCGTCGTCGTTGAGGATCATGGTGCGCTTGTTGATACACTCAAAGGACTTGTGGCCTCGGCCGCCGCAAGTGAAACACTTGATAGAGCTTGTCTTGACGGTCTCATCGGTTGGAGTAGATGATGAAGCGCACGGCTTGAAGTTGCTTGTAGTAGAAGGAAGACAACTTGAGGTTGTCGAAGTTTTCTTGTAACTCGACTTGTCGCCGTTGCTTGTAGATGGCTTGGTTGAGGTAGAAGTTGTTGGAGTCATTGAAGCTTGGGTGTTGGAGAAGTTGTAGCTCTTGGACGAGTACTTGGTGTACTTGAAGTCATCTTGCACTTGACCTTCCGCTTTGGTAGCTTGATGCACGAGCTCAATGAGGTTGGAGTAGGGTTGGAAGTCGGCTCTTCTTGATTGGATGATTGAGGCCATTCAAGAAACGGGCCATAGTTTGCTCATCATCTTTCGTGACATTGAATCTTATCATGGCAATCTCCATTTCTTTGTAGTATTCTTCAACGCTCTTTGTTCCTTGCTTGAGGAGTTGGAGCTTCTTGAAGAGATCGCGGTTGTAGTAGGTTGGCACAAAGTGTGCACGCATGACATCTTTCATTTCCTCCCATGTGGTGATTGGTGGTTCACCTCTTGCTTCTCGGCGCTTAAGGACTTGTTCCCACCATATGAGCACATAGTCTTGGAACTCAAGGGATGCCATAGCGATCTTCTTCTCTTCCTCATAGTTGTGCAAGCGAAAGATTTTGTCGACCTTCAATGCCCATGATAGGTACTTTTTGGGATCATTGCTTCCATTGAACTTGGGCATGGTGAACTTGGGCTTGCCATAGCATTGCTCTTCATTGTGTTGGGGGCGACGGTGATGATGACGCCCTTGACGTTGAGGATTATCAACCTCATGTTGTTCTTGGCGTGGAGGATTTCCATAGTCGTCGTGCTCTTGATGAACTTGAGGTTGTGGAGGGTCTTGTCGAGCTTGTGGAGGAGCTTGAGGAACTTGACGATGCACTCTTGCTTGATAGTTCCTCTCTTGGATTTCTTCGCGGAGTGCTTCCCCTTGATTGCGCCTATGACCATTGCGGTCGGCGATGGCGCGACTTGTGTCATGTAGTGCATGTTGCGCCTCAAGTGCTTGTGCTTCACGCCGTTGTTGTTGTTGACGGAGTGCTTCGGCGTCTTGTTCGTCTTGGTGTTGGCACGCTCGCTCTCCTCTTGGTGACATTGACGTTGACGATGTGCTTGCTCGTCGAATTGCTCTTGTGGATGGTTGCCGTGAAGAGTGTTGCGGTTAGCTTGACGGTCTTGGTGCGCGGCTCGACGTAGAGTGTTTGATGTCCGTGTACTTGAGCCGGGGAGAGTGTCGCCGGAGTGATGACTTGAGCGACTCCGTCTTGAGTAGGACGAAGTGGTGGAATGGCGGTTGATCACCAAGGCACGAATCTCGGCCATTCTTGCATTGTTCTCTTGTTTGTGTGCTTAGAACTTGTTGTCGAAGTAATCTCTCATTGCTTGTTGTTCTTGATGTAAGGATTTTTGTCGACCGAAGAGGTGGCTCTTGGTGACATAGGATGACATGTCGTCGTCTTGCTCGATGAAGAGGGGGTTGGTAGAAGAACTTGGCCTATCCATCATTCCAAGCAAATATGTGAGTGGGAGAAAGAGAAGAACTTATACCAAATGTACCTTGACCGATGTTGAAGATGGATCAATGATCACTCAAATGTGAAACAAGGAAATAGCATAATTGGTACCAATTCTTGTCAGTTCTCGCACCTACACAAGTAAAAGCTTATGGTGGAGCTCGGTTAGGATGGTGGCACAAAATTTGATGCAATTGTTAGTGAGCTTCAATAATGTTGGAAAAGATGCACAAATTTACAAATGCAAAAAGTAGACCAATAGCAAGATGTGGTACACGGATACACACACGCAAATAGATAAGTGGTGTCGTGCAACCAAGGAATGAGCCAAAATTTGAAATCCATAAAAATGCTCTTGTTGCACAACACTAGAGAGACGCTAGCACGATTGCACAATAGGCGGATACGGAACTTGTGCACAACCTACTAAGCAAAAATGCAACGACTTATATTCGAAGTATGATATATGTATGGTATTCCGGTGGTATGATCCAAGATGATCGGATATGACAATCTTAATGTAGTAGGATGCTATGGTTCTTGCTTATAAGCTCTTTGCTTATATTTCCTTTTTGCTTCAAAGCTTGTTTGGCTCTTTCAATTTTGCGCTCTTTTCTCATTCAAAACTTCACAAACCAAGATACCAATTGTGTATGCGAGGACAACTTTGTGACACAAAAGATGATGCCAAGATATGCACCACTATGATATGGTATGTATGTTATGGAAAGTATGATCACTAATGTGCACAAGTCACGTTGCCAGCAATACTCAAAGGCTAGTCTCGATGGGCAAGCAACGCAAAAGTAAGGCTATGTGGTTATCAATGCAATGGCATGGAATAGACAAAGATGTCGTCGAGGTTACCTCCGCGGTAGTCGTTTGTAATCACGGACGGTTGTTGACGATGACGAGTCCTTGGCGAAGATGAGTGATGGTAATGTTGAAGTCAAACCGTACCTATATAGCTGAAACACAATAGGACACAGGAACCACAACTCAAATTCTTGAAGACCAAAATGGGTCAAAATCGTCGGAGGTGGTAGCGGTGAGTGATGGTGTAGCTTGCGGAAAGCGGAGGTGGCATCGGAGTTCGCAAAAGGTGGTGGAAGGTGGAGAGGTGGTGGTGGCCGAACTGAAATTTTTCAGTTTTGTCAGGGTTCAATGAACGTCCGGTGGGGAGCGGTTGTCCGGTCATCGGACGTCCAGTGGGGAGCGGTTGTCCGGTCATCGGACGTCCGGTGGTCAGTGGACGTTTGGTGCCTGGGTGATTTCAGGCATGGGATGAACATCTCGGGTTCGTGGTGGAGATGATGAATTTGGTCAAATCCAAGCGATTTTGTGGATGGAAAAGGTGGGGAAAATCTAGATCCACACATGGCAAAGCAAATCCATGGATCAAATCCAACAGAACTTCATCACACCAACAAATCACAAAAAAATTTGGGGCTATTTTGGTGGGGATTTTCGGATTAGGACGAAAAACAACAAAATCAAGTTAGAAAACAAAGGGTAGGGGCTCCAAAAACGTGATCAACATGGCTCATGATACCAAGATGATGTAGGGTAGAACCCTAGATACCCGATCTTTCACGTTTGGAGGGAATCCTACCGAGAACACGAAGAACCTGAGCGCGGAAACGAGGGGAACACGAGGGAAAACGAGAGAAATAACTTAACCAACAAGATCACATATGCTAGATCCTCGAAACACAAAGAGATACATGATTCAAATCCAACAAAGGACAATACAAGTGACAGTACCTCTTCTCCGAGAGGAGGTCTTGAGGGTGTATTCCCGTAAAGGGGTCTTGATATCCGCTTGGGGGATCTTCTCCGAAGAGGTCGTGAACTCCGAGGAGAAGTAACCAAGTGGATGAGCAAAGCTCTCACACAAATATGAGCTAATCCTTTGCTAACCCTGACTAAGAGGAGGAGGAGTTATATTTATAGTCTAAGTGCAAAAAGGGGGCGGAATGAAGGGGTACATGGGCTTCGGGCCCGACGCTACACACACGCAGGCAGCAGACGCCCGGTCTCTACCGGTCATTCGGTCGCTCGCGAAGGTCCGGACGTTCGGTAGAGCTCGGACTTCCGCTAATTTCGTTCTCTGATCAAGTTGTCGGATGTCCTATGTGGCCGGTCGTTCGGTGGGTCCGGTTGTCCGCTCGTTGGACAGTGTTCGCTGTAGCACTCGTCTGCTGGGTCTTGAGGTGCCAGATGTCTGGTCCTGGTCGGGCGTCCGCTCGCTGGAGCGTCAGGCGCCGGACGTCCGGTCCTGGGCGGACGCCCGTTCACTGGAGTTTCTTCGGCGGCTCTTCTTCTTGTCCTTCACACTCGGTGCCCTCGCCGTCTTGGCCATTGGATGTAGCTGGTCCGTGGCTTCCTTCTAAGTACCTGATCACACATAGTGTTTCCGCTTGAGGTAGTAGCCATGTCTCATGTGTAGAAAGGGGTAGTTCGGAGAGGAGCGAGTTCACCTTATCTTCGATTGCCTTTGCTCGAGCTCTTGTCATTGGTTAGAGTGGTGTTGTAGGAGATGTAGATACGTCCATGGGGATGATCGTGGGATGCTCCGCATCATTCCCTCTCGGAACCATGAGGCTTCTTGAGAGAAGCTCCGATTTGTAAGAAGTTTATACCAAAACTTGTCCCAAATTGGACTAATTTTTTACCACAACATGTTGGTGACATGTCATAACACCATGCGAAGTTTCATGATTTCGAGCGAGTTTTGGATTTATAGTAATTTTAAAACCAGGTTTCTCAATATTTACTGTCAATTCGACACCGCTGTGGATAGGGATTTTCCTCGTGGATCCCAAATGTCAGAATCCAAATCTGCCACTACCATGCAGCTTATCTTATTAATAGTTAAATCCCATTTGGTGTGCTAGCTGAAAAATAAGTTCATGGGTGCTGGCGGGTGCTAAGAACTTGCGGGTTCTGTAATAAACAATGATCTCAAGGATCCCACGAGAGTGGTGTTCTTTCCCTATGTTGTGTTCGCTTATAATATTTATGTCTTAATTAAAGAAATGGCAGGTCATTGGCCCAGTATGAAAGAAAATATGGGTCAAAGCCAAGTTGAAAAGGGCAACAACATCTAACTCTAGCTTACAAACTATACAAAAGCATGAGGGTTAATTGTTCATCAGGTTTAGACAAATCCCAGATTGAACAGGGCAATAACTTCTAACTACACCAAAGTTTTGGGCAGTCACAATCAAATGGATCGGTCTGATCCATAAAATCAAGATTCCGGCACAAAATTCTACTGGTCCATGATGACGACAAGTTGTTGTAAATAGAAGCCGAGCACATTCAGAATCCCTTAGGTCCACCTGAAACTTCTTTTTATGTTGTTCAACATATCCATCCGTGAGAAAATTCTTGTTGAAAAACTTAATCCTCACGGACAATAGTAACCTCGCATTCAACATGAAGAATGCGACAAAGCTAGTGTTTGCAGTGTTGGATGCATATCCTTCCAATGTTATCGTCTTCAAATGAATGTCATGAGATCTGACAAAATCCTTGTGCTTCCTCACCCATCGATTGGTTATAGTGTTTTCTCCAAGTGCTAGTGCCTACATAGACATGAAGACTGAAAACAGTTAATGTCTAAAATAGAGTATGTCGAAGGAGCGACAACTGAATGATTAATTCTAGTACATTATATATGGGCTTCCAATGTGCGTGAAATCATCACCTTTATATAAAAATTCTCTAGACATGGAATGCATCACAGCAAGCCAATACTCATTTTCAGATCAAGACACCACATATTTGATATATAAGGTCTTGATAGAATTCCACACCCCTGATAGGCCATCCATGGACAAGCTCTTCATTCAGCATAGAACATAATGTTAGCATTGAAAGTGCACTCCAAGATGATATTTAACTTGTGCGCACAAATGAAAAATGCAGATTACAAAAGTGTACATGAATAATATACAGTACATGAGTAAGTGTAGAGCCAAACACCATCTTGAACGATTTAAACGAATCATCAATTGCACCCAAGGTCTCTAGTTTAGGCGTAGAGACAACAGTTATTTGCGAAGGTGCATAACACCAATGAAGGAGCAACCTTTGAAGTGAAGGGTCATCTTCCATGACGAGTTGATGTCCTTTGATACGTCTCCGTCGTATCTATAATTTTTTATTGTTCCATGCCAATATTCTACAACTTTTACATACTTTTGGCAACAATTTATATGATTTTCTTGGACTAACATATTGATCCAGTGCCCAGTGCCAGTTCCTATTTGTTGCATGTTTTTTGTTTTGTAGAAAATTCATATCAAACGGAATCCAAACGGGATAAAAACTTATGGAGATTTTTTTGGAATATATGTGAATTTTGGGAAGTGGAATCAACACGAGACGATGCCCGAGGGGCCCACAAGGACGGAGGGCGCGCCCTAGGGGGTAGGGCGTGATCGGGGCCCTTGTGGCCACTCCGTAAGGTGATTGGTGCCCTTCTTATGGCGCAAGAAAGCTAATATCTGGAAAAAAATCGTGTCAAAATTTCAGCCCAATCGGAGTTACAGATCTCCGGGAAATTAAGAAATGGCGAAAGGCCAGAATCTGGGGACACAGAAACAGAAGGAAATAGAGAGAGATCACATCTCGGAGGGGCCCCCAACCCTCCGTCGCCATGGAGGCCAAGGACC
>NC_041393.1:67614852-67629615 GCF_002162155.2 Triticum dicoccoides
GAAGAAGGAGGGGGGCTCTCTCCCCCTCTCTCCCGGTGGCACGGGAACACCACCGGAGCCATCATCGTGATGACGATCTACACCAACAACTTCGCCACCGTCATAACCAACTCTCTCCCCCTCTATGCAGCGGTGTAACCTATCTTTTTACCTGCCGTAATCTCTACTTAAACATGGTGCTCAATGCTATATATTACTTCCCAATGATGTATGTCTATCATATGATATTTGAGTAGATCCGTTTTGTCCTATGGGTTTATTGATGATTGTGATTGGTTTGAGTTGCATGTTTTATTATTGGTGCTGTCCTATGGTGCTTTCCGTGTCACGCAAGCATGAGGGAACCCCGCTGTAGGGTTTGCAATATGTTCATGGTTTGCTTATTGCCTGTGTATCGTTTGTGACTGAAACACAAACATGAATAAGTGGGTCATGGCGTATGGGAATAAAGAGGACTTGATATTTTAATGCTATGGTTGGGTTCTACCTTAACGATCTTTAGTAGTTAGGGATGTTTGCTAGAGTTCCAATCATAAGTGCATATGATCCCAGAAGAGAAAGTATGTTAGCTTATGACTCTCCCTCATATAAAGTTGCAATAATGATTACCGATCTAGTTATCGATTGCCTAGGGACAAATAACTTTCTTGTAACAAAAAACTCTCTACTAAAACTAACTTAGTCGTTTCTTTCTCTAAACAGCCCCTAGATTTAATTTACATGCTCTTTATTATCTTGCAAACCTATCCTATCACACCTACAAAGGGTTATCAAGACCTTTTTCTAGCGCCGTTGCCAGGGAGCAATAGCGTGGGGTGATTATTCTCGTGTGTGCTTGTTTGCTTTATCACTAAGTAGATTTTATTTGCTGTTCTAAGTTGCTATCTATCTTTAGTTATGGATATGGAACACGAAATACCAAAAAAATTAGGTTTACTTGCTACTCATGGAGATGGGGAACCTCCTAAAACTCTCGATGCTCATTATGTGAAAGATATTATGCACTACTCTAATAATTCTGAGAAAACCCCATTCAATTATATAATGGGAGAAACATTGGATCAATGTGAATACTTTAGGGATTATCGCTTGACTCAAAAAGGGAAACTTTTATGGGATCAAATTCATATGTTGCATTGGTATACTCGGCAACTATGCTTGAGATATGATTATACTTGTTGCTTTAGGATGAAGGCTCCACACCTTCCCTTTTCTTGCAAATTTAATGATAATGAAATCTTGGCCTCTTATGCTAATGGTATTTATTATTACTATGATGTGGAACGAATATAAGAATTCGTTGCTTTTAAGGGTGCTTATGAAATCAAATCTTTGTTTGAAAAGTATGAAGCTTGTGACGATGATGTTTATAGGCCTGAAAATTATGCTATACTTAAATATTGCTATGAGAATTATAAATATAATTCCGATATTGATGCATTTATTAATAAAGTCTTCGTTGTCCAAGAAGAGACTAATATTTTGCAAGAAACTATGGAAGAAGAAATTGATGACACTGTGAGCTCATTGGATGAAAAAGATGATGAGGAGAGCGAAGAACAAAAGGAGGAAGAGCGATTAGCTACCCGTTCCCACCTTCTAATGAGAGTAACTATTCAACTCATACATTGTTTAATTTCCCTTCGTGCTTACTGAAGGATGATTGCTATGATAATTGCTATGATCCCTTTGATTCGTTTGAAATATCCCTTTTTGATGAACTTGATGCTTGCTATGCTTGTGGCCATGATGCCAATATGAATTATGCTTATGGAGATGAACTTTCTATATTTCCTTATGTTAAGAATGAAATTGTTGCCATTGCACCCACACATGATAGTCCTATTATCTTTTTGAATTCTCCAAACTACACTATATCAGAGAAGTTTGTTCTTATTAAGGATTATATTGATGGGTTGCCTTTTACCGTTGCACATGATAATTTTGATGAATGTAATATGCATGTGATTGCTGCTCCTACTTGCAATTATTATGAGAGAGTAACTACATCTCCACCTCTCTATGTTTTCAACATGATAAATTGCAAGTATTGGCCTTTACTTGATGTGCATGAATTGTTCTTGTATGACATGCCGATGCATAGGAAGAGAGTTAGACTTCGTCATTGCATGATTTATGTTGCTTTGTGCTCACTACTAAATGTCAAATCATTGCTAATTAAAATTGGCTTTGATATACCTTGGGATCCGGGTGGATCCATTACTTGAGCACTATATGCCTAGCTTAATGGCTTTAAAGAAAGTGCTGCCAAGGAGACAACCTGGGAGTTTTAGAGAGTCGTTTATTTCTGTTGTGTGCTTTTATAAAGTTTAAAAACAAAAAAATCAAAGCGAAAAGTGAAAGTAAGAAAGACGAGCACCGTTGAAGTGGGGGAGCTCCTTGAACTTTGTTCATGCCCATGGAAACTTAGCAAATCTTAATTACAGAAACTTTTCAACAAACACTACTACAGGATGCTGCTAACGCAACACTACGATTAGAGACCCTTTGAGAAACTGTGTGCGATGCAATAATCACAAATGATGGTGTAAGAAAACAGTCAAAATGCGCAAAACATTTGCGATGACGGATGCATCAAACACGGTTCAAATTTTAGTTGCGTGTGTGTTCCAGGGCATACGGTTCAGTTCAAGAACTATTTGCGATGAGGAGGAACAAAAGAAACGGGCAGCCAGATGAAGGTGTGTGCAATATACAGCATACGGTTCACTCGGATGGACTGTTTGTGATTTGGCAACATAAAAGAAACAGTTAGGCAGATCAAGGTGTGTGTGATATACGGCATGCGATTCACTCGGATGAGCTGTTTGCATTGAGACAAGAGAACAGAAAAGGTTCAATATAACAAGATGTGTGTGATACGCGACAAACAGGTCTGTAATTAGAAATGTGTGCGAAGACCGATAATAACACAGATGATTGCTTCTAATAAGACGTATGTGACTAGCTTTGTCTACACAACATGTATTGGCCATTGGGGGATGGGCGGTCATCCGGATACGCCATAAGGATGCGAAGAGGCATCCTATATCAGCAAGGATAGTTGTTCTACCAGTAGCTCATCTAGGAGAACTCTCAAATTAAGTGTGCTCGGGCTGGAGCAGCCATCAGATGGGTGGCTGGATGGGAAGTTCTGTTGATGTTAAATTAACTGATAGGACGGGTCATATCGGTCAAATGATTGAAATGACCCGTTCCCTCAGCTATTTTAACCTCAAGGTCCTTGTTTTTTATTTTTATTTTATTTTTTAACATATGTTAAAGAAGGTCTACTGCATTACTTTTTGACAATGTGTATACGTGGCATACAGTTGATCCATCCGTCTTGTTTGTGACGGAATAAGCCTTGTGTGTTGTGGGCAAATGCTTTCTAGTGTACAACCGTTTGCGATTGATGAATTCATTGCCGACGGGTTCCCTAGTGTGGTCGTGTTCATCTCATCATCATCTACTTCTTGTGCTAGCTTGATGTTCCTTATATATGCTAAGTTTCCATTAATTGATGGCGTTCTATGAACACGCCACCATTTCCGGCCATTTCCTCACCTGTTTCCCACCACCTAGCGATATTGCCCATATACCTAGGGGTGGTGGGACGCACGGAGGCAACAAGCATAGCCTGTAGCACATCCACCTTTCCAAGCATGCCAACGCACCAAAGCGCCGCCTCTGCCATCAACCTCGTCGACGAGGAAAACCAGAAGGCGCCACAGCCCGTCGAGGCCGCCACGCTCCCCGACAACACAATGGACGACGCCGTGATACACATCATCACCAGGGTTGAGCAGACCCTTGGCGCATGGCGCTTCAGTGTCGTGGATCAAGATAGGCATGTCAGCGTCGAGAGGCTGCAGCTCGCCACACAACATGATCGATGGCGCGTCGTAGAGCAAGCTAGGCGCATCCGTGCCGATAGGTTGCGACTCGCCGCACGGCGAGAGCGTTGGAGCGCCACAGAGCAAGAGGCGCGGCACGCCGCACGGCAAGAGCGGATCTATTGGTGCTTGCCTACTATCGACAGGGCATTGCAGCTAGGTACACGTCCCGTCAGCACCCGCATTCCTCGCCAGGAGTGGGCACAGGCCCTCTGCGTTGTACTTGCATCAGAGGCCGGTCGCGCCGTACTTGCACCGGATGCCCGCCGTGCCATTCGCATGGGTCGCATCATTGGCCTTGTTCATGGCCCGCTCAATGCCAACGCGCTGGTCGGTAGGCTCAGGTGTCCACCTGGGTGCAGTAGAGGAACATGGCCATCACATCCTCGAGGTGGTGATCTCTGATGAAATAGCCAGCTTGGAGCTCGAGATCGCGCTCCAGATGTACCACGATCGTGTCAACCGCTTGGACGAATGCCTGCACGAGTTCAGGCAGAGCCAAGAGCTTCCGTAGGCAAGGGCTGCTGGTCATGGTCTCATGGACGCATTTTATTTTGTTGAGTCATTTCGACGTGGATAGCTATGTATTCACGACAATCATACTATTGCTCTGTATTGCTCTGTTTCAATGCGTGTACTCTGTTTTTCATTCTTATATGTTCTATTTCAATGTGTTTTTATACGCTTTCCATTATGTATATGTGGATGATAACAGATAGATTCAAATTAGTATACAAAAACAGATAGAAAATGGAATTCATAATATATATAATATTAATTGTTCATTAGTTCATCACATAATATATATAATATCATCACATATACGTGATGATACTTAAATACTAGGTACAATGCACAAAATTGAAAACAAACAATATTAAAACTAATAATCCCTCCTGGGGCCAATATTCCGGCAGCCCCTCGCCAGCAGCTCCCTGGTGGGCGGCGTCTTCCCAGAGCGGAGGTAGTACTCCGCCTCGTCCGCCTCGCAGTGCTTGACGTGTCGATCTGCCTCTTGCAGGCGGACGCGCGTGGATGATCTTGCCATTTTGTTGGGCGTCCACCGGAGCTCCCCGTCAGTGGCACGCTAGAGCTTATCGGCCCAGCTCCACGCAACGATAAGGCGCCTAGCGCCTCTGGCCTTCCTCGCAAAGTACCCGTCTTTGTACACCTCCTCCGCACGACGACACGCCCTCCCCCAAAGCTCCGCCGCCTCCTTTTTCCAGGCAGGCATCACGGGCTTCACAGGCCGCCTGGTACCTGGCATCCTCCTCCGCCATCTCCTTCTTGAAAGCCACTTGCCTAGATTTCTCAGCCGTTTGCAGCGACTTCCAAAGACAAAGATCATACTGGCCCCAAAACCAATCCAAAGTTGGGGGATCCGGCGCAACATCGTCCGGCGGCACATAGGTGTACTTGTCGCTGCTCTTTGAGTGAGCAACCTCGGGGGGTGGCGACTCCTCGTCGGCGCGTGGGCAGGCTGGCGGCGCCATGGCAGAGATTTGAGAGAGAGAGAGAGAGAGCGAGAGCGAGAGAGAGAGAGAGAGAGAGAGAGAGAGAGAGAGAGGCGACAAAGGGGAGGATCTAGATGAGAATGCAGGCGGGACAACGTGAGCAAGGTAGTATTTATTGGCGGCCGGAATCTAGATCGACGGGAACAGTACACATGCTGGTCGCCGGAATTTATGAGTACTATAGTATCAATTACACACGATTCCCGCAGCAAATTCCATGTGTGAACATAATAGCTGACGGTTCCCAATGCAGAACCGTGTCTGATTAATAGAGCCCGCCACTCACCTTCCAAACCTTGAGGCACGAAATAGAGTGCCAATCATGTGGGGCCGGTTGTCTTGCCAGATTTTACATTTTCTTTTCTGAACACCAGATTTTTACATCGTCTGATAATTTTTGAACTCGCACACAAGTACACAAATATGATTTTACAAACCGTTATGGTTAGCCATTGCATGTAGATGCAGTTCAAATTTGAATTACGGTCATTAAATGGCTAGGAAATCACTTAAATGTCTTGAGAAGGTCAAATGACCCGTGAAATTTTCCAAGTTTTCACATCACAGTTGTATTAGTGCAAGTTACATGTAGAAAAAAATTGAAGGCCGTAAGAGGAAGCTATCTGACGTTCGTCATCAAACATGCATTGTTCCCTTCTCGGAACCACGAGCCTTCTAGTGAGTTGCTCCGGTTTGTGAGGGGTGTGTGTCCAAACTTTCGTCAAACAGGCCAATTTTTTTACCACATCATCTTAGTGGCATGACATTACATCAAGCAACGTTTCATGTTTTTCTGATCACTTTTTAATTTTTTGGAATTAAAATGCCATGACACTCCATGTATTGTCCATTCCGTGAGACCAATATGTTTGAAAATTCCTTCTAATTTACTGCACATAGAATTAACTCGCACACAAGGACACAAATATGATTTTTCAAACTGTTATGGTTAGTCGTTGCATGTACATCTAGTTCAAATTTGAATTACGATCATTAAATGGCTAGGAAATCACTTAAATGTCTTCAAAAGGTCAAATGACCCCTGGAATTTTCCAAATTTTCACATGACAGTTTGTATCAGTGCACATTACACGTAGAAAAATTTTCAAGGCCGTAAGAGGAAGCTATCTATTGTTCGTCATCAAACATGCATTGTTCCCTCTCGAAACCACGAGCCCTCTAGTGAGTTGCTCCAGTTTGTGAGGGGTGTGTGTCCAAACTTTCGTCAAACATGCCAATTTTTATACCATATCAACTTGGTGGCATGACATTACATCAAGCAAGGTTTCATGTTTTTCTGATCATTTTTAATTTTTTGGAATTAAAATGCCATGACACTCCATGAAGTGTCCATGTCGTGAGACCAATACGTTTGAAAATTCCTTCTGCTTTACTGCACATGGAATTAACTCGCACACATGTACACAAATATGATTTTTCATACCATTATGGTTAGTCGTTGCATGTACATCTAGTTCAAATGTGAATTACGGTCATTAAATGGATAGGAAGCCTCTTAAATGTCTTCAAAAGGTCAAATGACCCTGAAATTTTCCAAATTATCACATGATAGTTTGTATCAGTGCACATTACATGTAGAAAAAAAATTGAAGGCCGTAAGAGGAAGCTATTCGCGGTTTGTCCTCAAACATGCATTGTTCCCTCTCGGAACGACGAGCTTTCTAGTGAGTTGCTCCGGTTTGTGAGGGGTGTGTGTCCATGCCGTGAGACCAATATGCTTGAAAATTCCTTCTAATTTACTGCACATGAAATTAACTCGCACACAAGTACACAAACATGATTTTACAAACTGTTATGGTTAGCCGTTGTATGTACATCTAGTTCAAATTTGAATTATGGTCATTAAATGGCTAGAAAATCACTTAAATGTCTTCAAAAGGTTAAATAAGACCCCTAAAATTTTCCAAATTTTCATATGACAGTTAGTATCAGTGCACATTACACATAGAAATTTTTTGAAGGCTGTAAGAGGAAGCTATCTACCGTTCGTCATCAAACATGCATTGTTCCTTTCTCAGGACCAAGAACCTTCTAGTGAGTTGCTCCGGTTTGTGAGGGGTGTGTGTCCAAACTTTCGTCAAATAGACCAATTTTTGTACCACATCGTCTTGGTTGTATGACATTACATGAAGCAAGGTTTCATGTTTTTAATTTTTTGGAATTTGAATGACGTGGCACTCCATTCTTAATTGTGTCATAGCCGTTAGACCAATATGTTTGAAAATTCCTTCCAATTTACTACATGTGGAATTAAATCACATGCAAGTACACAAAATATGACTTTTCAAACCATTTTGGTTAGCTGTTGCATGTACATGTAGTTCAAATTTCAATTATGGTCATTAAATGGCTAGAAAATCACTTAAATGTCTTAAAAGGTCAAATAATCCCTAAAATTTTCCAAAATTTCACATGACAGTTGTATTAGTACTAAAAAAATTCTCGTACATTTAAAACACCATCCGTTGCCACTTTACTCCAAATTCGTCTTTCACAGCTAATAAACAATATCTACAACATCACACACAGTTGTTTTGTAGGAATCGTTTGTGATGAAAAATTCTACGTCCATTTAAGTCTTCCTCCTTAAGCTTCGTCGGCTCGTCTGCTCCAGTGTCGGCAACCCCTGAATCCCCAAATCCCGATCCCCATTCCCGCACCCCCTTCTAGCAAAGATGACACCGTGGAAATGCTTTGTGAAGGCCCGTATGATGGTCGCGTCCCCCCAAGCGCCACAACCTGTGCCGAGAGCGCGACTGCCAACGCTGAGAGTGCCACCGCATCCGCATTGAGCGCGGCCACTTCCGCCGAGAGGGTGTCTGCGGCAGCCGACAGGGCAGCTGTAGCAGCCGAGACAGTTGCTGCTGCTGCTGCGATGGTGGCTGCAAACGCTGAGAGTGTTCGAGCTGCCATCCGTGCCGCCGATGTCACCCTGGCCTGGGTCGAGGCCATCCACGCCAAGATATTCTAGGCCACCTCGGAATCCAACATGCAACCCATGTCCAAAAAGGCAGCGGTGGCCATGGAGCACCTTCTTCCTCATGAGGTTGTCGAGCGGGAGCTGGAGATGCAGGAGGCGGCGGAGATCGAGGAGCGCCAGGAGGAGGAGTTGCGCGTGGCCCAAGTTGAGGTAGAGAAGAGTCTGTCCATCAAGGAATCAGCAGTGGAGTACCAACACGAGCTCTGGCGCAGCCACTACTACGAGTACTACAACCTTGAGGGTGGCCCCGAGGATGAGGACACGGTCGACTTCAGCAGGGGGACGCGGAGTCCACCAATGACGGCATGTCGCCTGGACAAGTCAACGACATCTCATCTCACCGGCGATGCATAGACCGGCACGGCGGAGGATTTGTTAAAAATATTCGTACTTAGGCTTTGTTTGTAATGCTGATATTTTGTTAGAGCAATGTTTAGGTGAACTGTCTCTGTTTAATTACTAAAGTTGCTCGATTCAGTAAGTATGGTCTGTGTGTTGTACGCTCTTTTGTGTTCCCAAATTAGCAAGCGATGCTAAATTATGCAATGAAGTACGCGGGGAAATTTCCACCAAAATTTCAATTATCAAACTCATCCCATGCGCGTTAAGCAGAAGAATCATTTGCGATGCACACTATCGTTCAAAGTGAATGGTGTCTGGCGGCACCGCGCGCAAAGTTTCCCTCCACATTTCAAAAAATTTGGCCTACTGCCGAAATATCTACCCTCCCCCCTCCCCATCCCCTTTTCTCCCCGACCACAAGTCACATTTCCCTTGTTTCCCCCTTCCTTCCTTCCTAAGCTATAGCCGCTTCCTCGCTTGCTTCCTCGCTCTCACCGTCTCGCATCCTACCACCGGGGTTGCCATGGTCTTCTTCAAAGACCTCTCCAGCGGTTCCTCCTCCAACGACGACTCCTTCACCACCCGGGTATGCCTCTCTTCTCTCTCTTGGGCTATGACTTTGAATGAAGGATTTTTACCCGGCGGTCGATTTGAGTCATTTCTTCCTCTTGTAGTTCCCTAGGACCATCAGTTGCAACGAATGGAGCGGGGTGGCTAAAGATCTGTCTGCTCGTTGTCACCATCAATCTCCATGCATGAAGCTAGTTGCGTTTGAATCTATGGACAGTGGGAGGAAATTTCTAGCATGTGCAGAGAAGGTTAGACCCTCTTTCGTTGTTACAAATCATGTGTTAGATGTGATTCAGACACTATCACGATCCCAACCCATTCATACCACACCTTCAACCAAACGCATCCTAAGACAATGTCACACTTTGTACCTAGTATCTAAAAATGTTGCCATCTTATCAGCGGTGCCATTAGAAAATTATTTGGCACCACTTCAGCAGTTTCTGAAGCCAACTTGTCCACACATCCGAGCAACCAAGCAGTAAAATACTAAATCTTTATGGCACGAAGGAACTGGGCATCGGAGCAACTAGGTGCTCCGGAGTTCGGGTCCCTGATTTTTTTTGCCGCATCGTCTCACCAGTGCAGGGCACTCATGTGAGATGTAGCAACAGTTGTCCTTACACCAATTTTGGCATACATAGTGGATGTCTTAGTGCTATTAGTTCTATGTTACTAAATTTGTGCATGTACACACCTATTTGTATCAATTTGTTGTCATCCAAACACTGTCGCTATGTTGTTGCGGTTATATTTACCTTCCTCTTAGAATGTTCAATTTGTTATTTATAGTATATGAGTAAGAACTTGTAGTGTTGTTGTAGTTAATTATAGCTTCTGATGTTTTAGAATTTGTTTGTTGTGTCAGTAGCAATTATTTCATTTGCACATTGATCTTTTTGAGAAGATATGTCATAATTAACCTGTTTCTTCAGTTTTTCAAAATAAGTATTGGTGATTTTCTATGTTGCTGTAAACCCATTTTCCCTACAATTGTTACTGATCTAGTTTTAAATATTATAGGATGGACGGAAGTGTTCTTACTTGGAGTTGGTTGATCAAGAGTGGCCACAATCTTTGAAGATGTGCCTAGCAAAGCTCTGGAGCATGTATCAGGAAGAGAACAGAGGTAGGCTTAGAGATAGTGTAGTCAATGCTGAAGAATATTTGAAGATGCAGGATAAAAAGAGGAAGGTGGAGAATGAGCTCAGATTTTTTAAATCAGACTTTGCTAAGATGGTGTTGGCGAAGGAAGAGGCACTTTCCCAGTTGGCCAGTGCAAAACAGATTCTTATTGTACTAAAAGCAGAGGTGGATAAGGCGAGCCTGGATGATCTCGATTAGGGAAATGAATATATTGTTCTTATGAAGTTGAACTATCTATATGTTGTACTGTGCTGTTTTCCGGTAGCTATCGTACTGTGATGTTGAAACATATCTATGTGCCTGATATGAAATTGGCAAACAGTTGTTCGATATGAAATGTGAATTTCCGTAATACTGGAATTATTAATTGTAAACTAATAAATCTATGAAATGGGTCATGGAACTTTGCAAACGGTTCTAGAAGTAAAAGCGCTTGTGATTGATAGCCCAATGCCACAGAGTTTTCTTGATCAAATCGTGTGTGATGTAATTGATAAAAGCAAACGGTTAACCAAGGCAGAGCATGTGTGATAGTTACATGTATCACACACGAGCCTATACATAAACCTGCGCGGGATGTACATATGAATGGAAACATTTTCCCTAGATTGACTGTGTGGGATGTACGTAAGAACGGAAACGTATTCCTTGGATTGACTGTGTGTGATATACATACCTATGAATTTTTTTAATGGGATTCTGTCACGCCCCTAGCCTTGCCATGCACTTGGACTAGCTTGGTTGCTGCATCATGTATAAATTTCATTTAAACCTGAAATGGGGATTGTTCAAACCCTAGCACCAGAGCAATTCAAATAGGTTCAACTAAAAATATTTTTCAATGAACCCAAATGGCCTTCAAAAATGTTCACATCATATCACTTTGCGGCCTCACGCATGGTATTCCCACGGGTGCCACCTTACCTGGCCCGGGACCGTTTGCGCCTTTTGGCTCACGTATATGATAGTGCCGCTAGCATCCATATGACAAAGAACCCGGGCTGACATGGCTAGTCGTGAACCCAAAGTGGCACTAACTTACAGGGACAGGCATACATGACCCAACAACGAACGTGTCGGTCATCAGCGAGTGAATCCGGGCTGTAGCAACTGGGCTAGCAGGACTCCGGTAAACCGGGCTGTAGCAGGCTAACAGGACTCCGATAGACACCGCGTGACATTTCCCCAAAGGGACAGACACAGGAACGAAGAAGGACACATGCCGGCCAGCCTAAGTGTTCCGGAGCAGTAGCAAGCTACCAAGTCTCAGTGGAAGCACTAGGAGACATTTCCTGGTAAGAGACGCTACCAAGGATAAACAACTAGATAGTCAGATCCGACACATACCAAGCATTTCAATAACATACACACAATATGCTCGATATGTGCAAATACAACATGGCATCATAACATGACTCTACAACTCAAGTATTTATTCAATAGGCTCTGAGGAGCGGGACAATACAAACATGGGTCTCATGACCCAACACTCAGAGCATACAAGTCAAAGCACAAACGGAAGCTTAACATGTCTGAGTACAGACATCTACAAATGAAAAAGGCTGAGAAGCCTGACTATCTATCAGATCCTGCCGAGGGCACAAGATCGTAGCTGAGGTAACAAGCTAAACGTTGAAGTCCACGCGGTACTACTAGCCAGACTGAAGTCTCTCTGCAAAAACATAAATTAAGCAACGTGAATACAAATGTACCCAGCAAGACTTACATCAGATCTAACTACATATGCATCATTATCAACAAAGGGGGTGGTGGGGTTTAACTGCAGCAAGCCAGCTTTGACTCGGTGGCTATCCTGTACTACGACTGTAAGTAACTCTTTGGAGGTGGCGTACACGAGTCCACATATTCACCATATCAATACACCACTATGGATCCGCTCCCGTCTCCCTACGAGAACACCATCCATAGCTCTCACGCTTATCTTGCGCACTTTAGAGTATCCACTTTCACTTGTCTATGAACTGTACAGGCAACCTAGAAGTCCTTTACCGCGGACACGGCTATTCGAATAGATCATATTAACCCTGCAGGGGTGTACTTCTTCACACACGCTCTCACCACTTACCGCCGTTTACACGACATGTACTCGGCAACCTTCAAGCGGAAGCCCAGCGAGGGTGTCGGCCACGACCTGACTAACAACACAAGTTTCTCGTCCAGGTTTATCGCCTATTCAGGTTCCATCCGCAAGGAGATCCGGCCGGGGTGTCGCTCACGGCCCCAAACGATGTGTGCAGGGTTCCCAAGCCCACCATCCGGGTGCCACTTGGTACACCAGGCCACCGTGCCTAGTCTGTCCCAAGCCCACCTGTACCGGGTGCCACTTGGTAGACTACTAACACTACCTACAAACACCAGAAACTAGTTGCAACTCCTGGACAGAGATCAAGTTGATTAATAAGTCGAGAGAGCTTGGAGCGCCCGGAGCACAATGTGTGGTAGTAATTGTTCATGGATCACAAACACAGAACTCAGTTCCTGAGGACAGCTGCAATGAGACAACCCACCATGTACTCCTACATGGCCTCTCACCGCTACCTTTACCAAAACGTGTTCACACACTTAGTTCACACACAGTAGGACATGTTTACACACCTCCAATTCATCCCCGATGAATCAGACCTGACTCAACTCTAAGCAGTAGCAGGCATGACAAACAAGCATGAATGAGTAGGCACATCAGGGCTCAAACAACTCCTACTCATGCTAGTGGGTTTCATCAATTTACTGTGGCAATGACAGGTCATGCAAAGGATAAAGGGGGTTCAACTACCACAGCTAGTAGCAGATGTATCGTTGTTGTCCTAATGCAGTAAAAGAGAGCAGGAGCGAGAGAGTGGGATTGTATCAGAATGAACAAGGGGGTTTTGCTTGCCTGGCACTTCTGAAGATAGCATTGAGTCTTCATTAGTGTAAACGATCACAACGTCGGAACACCGTCTACCGGGAGGGGACAAATACCGGCAAACAAGGAAGAACACAATCAATGCAATGCACAATATGATGCATGATCATGACATGGCAACATGCTGTGGTTTGAGCTAATGCAACTAGCAACAAGTTAAATGAAGTTGGTTTGAATCCAAAATTCAAATTCAAACTCCACATGTGATTATTCAAATGCCATTAATTGATTTGACCTAAACAGTGAACGAAAGTTGTTTTAACATGCATGAAAATGGTACAGATGGATAGATTGGATTTTTCTGATAATTTTTCATATATAATTTGTTTCATTTAGAGTTACGGTTGATTTTATATGATTTTTAGAAGTTTATAACATTTTTTGAAATAAATAAACCCTTTAAGATTTACTTAAATTCCAGAAGAATTACCGCGTCAGCATGACGTCACTATGACGTCAGCAGGTCCACTGGCTGGTCCAGGTCAAACCTGACCAGTAGGGTCCACTGGTCAGTGACATAGTGCTCTCTGGGTCACAGACATGTGGGCCCAGTCAACAGCCACGTCAGCTTGGTCAAAGCTGACGCGTGGGCCCATGGTGGTTAGGTTAAAACTAAACAGGGGTTACCCCGTGGTTAATTAGAGTGGTGGGGCCGGTCTGTCAGTGACACAGGGCAAGGTTAACATGGTAATTAGCCTCAGGCCAATGACGCCACGTCACCTCACCGGAGTTGGACGCCGGCGAGCACATCCGACGACGGATGTTCATCGGAATCGAGCTACGGGCAACCATTTGCCTCGCCGTTTGTTTCTACGGGTTCCTTGGGTTCGCGCGCATCCAGAGGAGCAGGTGAGAGGAGCTGGGGTGAGCTGTGGCGTCGGTGGTGGCGAGCGAGGCGGTGGCCGGAGTTCGGCTCAGCACGGGCGAGGCGCGGCGCTTGGATGACGGGCGAGCCAAGCGGCGGGGCGGATTGCTGGGAGCTCCAGGAGCACTCTGGTGCCATTGGACCGAGCGGAGGTGCTCAGGAGTGAGGACCTCATTGGCCATGGCGGACGGCGGGCTTCGGTCGTCAGTGAAGTAGGAGCTACGGCGTGAAAACGGAACAACGGAGAGGGGGGTTCGAGGGAGAGGCTTACGGCGGTTGCAACGGTGCAGACGGCGAGCCCGGAGAAGGCTAGGAGCGGTCGGGGCGGCGAGATGGATCTCTGGTGACCGAGGAGGAAGAAGGGGTCGGGGACGATGAAGCGAGGCACGTCCGCTTGCGTGGCTTGACGGAGACGATGTAGAGGTCGACGGAGGAGCTCCTTGGCGCGTCGGGGAGGCGAGGGGAGCATGGTGGCTGCAAGCTTCACGGCGGCGAGCGCTCGG
>NC_041393.1:67630025-67649654 GCF_002162155.2 Triticum dicoccoides
GTGTCCAGTGGGGTCGGGGCGTCTCCGTGGCGTGCGAAGGGAGCTCGGGAGCGTGAGGCAGGCAGGCAGGGAGGAGGTGGAGGGCTCGGGCACGCAGGCATTGACACGCCTCTGCCTACTAGCAGAGGTTGAAGACAGCGGTGCCCCTGGTGGGCTGGGCCGCCAAGTGGACTGGTCAGGTGGGCTGCCCAGGTGAGTGCCAGGTAAAACTCTCTCTCTATTAAAATTTGTTTCTGTTTTCTATTGTTTGCCTCTGTTTTGATTTAGTTTAACACCAAATCATTTTTATATAATTCTGAAAATATTTTTGGGCACTTTTGAAATTATTCCCAACAGCCCTCAACTAGTTTCAGAATTATTAGAGCATTTTAAATATTTATAGGATTTAAATGCCCCAATTCAAATACAATATGAGTTAATTCAATAATCCAAATGTCATGGAAAAATGTGCAATATCTCTGGTTACTGTTTCCAGTATTTTCCAAAAATGGTGAAATTTTTTGAAGGCCATTTGGGTTCATTGAAAAATATTTTTAGTTGAACCTATTTGAATTGCTCTGGTGCTAGGGTTTGAACAATCCCCATTTCAGGTTTAAATGAAATTTATACATGATGCAGCAACCAAGCTAGTCCAAGTGCATGGCAAGGCTAGGGGCGTGAAAACTCACCCCCACTAAACAAGAATCTCGTCCCGAGATTCAAGACGTGAGGTAAGAGGAAAAGGGGTCACAAAACTATCACAATCTTCATGATCCATCTGCCCTTCTCGAAGATGTTGGTTCATTGATTCAAATTGATCTTGACGTCTTTGCTTTCGAGATCTTTATCCACCACGATGACGATAGAAAGAAATTCTACGGAACTGATCTCCTCAAAGATCGAGCAACTGACGATCAACTCACGGAATGAGGCATAGAACATCTCTCGAGCTGAGACACAAAGCATACATCCAAAGGGATGGAGTGTAACAGATGACGAGGGTTCACTAGGTAGACAACAATTCCACGCTTAAAAGGGGTTGTCAATGTAGCGAGGAGTTGAGTTGCCATGATGCCACAGCGGAACATCCTGGAGGAGGGGGATTCATAGATTATTACCTTAAGTGGCAAAAAGAGTTACCTTTGATATAGAGATCATTGAGACTCTCTATACCAGCCTAGGGCAAATCTCGAGCGATCGTTTGGAGGGGTTCGGTAGAATGGCATACCAGGATTAGAATGGCTGATGTGGATTACCTTGTTGAAAACAACACAAGGGATGATTTTACTTATCATCGGAAATGGATGGGACCCATGCTAAGTCCACTTTGGAAGATGATCTTGGACAACAACTGCTGAGAAGGGCAGCCCATGGGGAATTGGCACAAAGACGGTGCAATATAGGAACAAAATGCAAATGTTGAAATGTTCCAACCATCATACCTGCCTGAGATTCAGATCTGGTTAGCAACAAGATACTTCAGACTCAGCATATCTGCAAAAGAAAGTTTGCAACACAATTCGACGAGATGGCGTTGCGAGATTCTCGGGAAATGAACTACGATAGCAAGCTCCAAAACATGAGTTGTTTCTGCTACATACATGTGAACACGCTGTCCAAGGCAAGCATGACCACGTAGAAGTCTTACAATAAACACTACCGAGTTCTGGTGGGGAACCATCATCGAGGATATTGGAGTCTTGTGCATGATCTAGAATTAGCACAACAAACTCCTTTTTCTCGAGCAAATCAATCAGTGGCTTGGTGTGCTAGGAAACCCATATAGAATGGAGGTGGCCAACCTACCAAACCATAGAGTACTTCACACATGTGCATGACCAACTTCGAACGATTCCCTAAAAGCAAAAACAATCTTTCTCAGATCCACGGCGGCAACTTACATCAAGTGCACGTGAATTAGAGGAAGTCTCTTCTTCCATCCAAGCACAAGCTTCATGAACGGAACACGAAGGCATTGCTTACTAAGTTTCCAACACTAGGTTGATGTTCAACATGAATCATGGGGGAGACAAAATGCTGCTGATGGGATCAACAGCAACTCATCGGAATTCCCATATCACTGGACTTCCGCCATCATGTGAACACGGTGATAGTATTGGTCAGGCCAAAAGATATAATTGTGTATGCTTGAGGAAACAACCACAAGTATGACAACATTACGCACATTGTTGGTTCTGATTTGATTTGAGGATAGCCCACACTCAAACCAAAGTTTTGGCAAGACAATAGGTCCAACAACTGATCGCGAGGATCAATCGATGAAGATATCATCTATCTTCAACACACATACAAGATATCCCTTAAAATGAACTAAGTCGGACAAGCTTTTATCTTCCAACTCTCCAAGTTGATGCATAGCTTAACCAACTAGCTTAGGGGTATCCAACATGGATTCTTGGAGAAAGGGTGGTTTACAGGAATAAACCAACTTGATCACAAGCTCAACATAGCAGTCAGGTGACAACCTGGTGATACTTCCGAGAAGATAATCGAAAAATCACGAACCACGGATATGCTATTAAGCTCGAGAACAATCTTGCTTTTCAGGGCAAGACGAGATGATCAAATAAGCAAGGGATTGGCATAGCCCCAACTCATTGATCAAAAGGTGCACCAGAAATAAGGACTAGGTAGCACGATCAACCTTAGGGTGACGATTCAATATTCAACATGCTAAGGATGATGTTATTGTCCATTAACTACCAAGCAACACAGTTGCTAGGAGTATTGAGTTCACACATCATGATTCACTTGTCGGTACTCCGGTTGCAACAACAAGGGAATCGAGAAATGGAGAGAGTATCACTGTATCAAGAGTTCATAGGATGGTGTGCAATTCCCATGATAATCTTGATATAAAGATGGTAATACTCCAAGGTGGAGCAGAGCAAAAGCTGGATTAGTATTTGATCTGCGGAGCGCAACTACTTTGACCCAATCCTGGATATGGATGGGGTACTGGAGTTTGTTTCTCCTAGTCATTCTGAATAGAATGGCTTGACGGACCACAAGAGTAATAAGCATTGTTGAACATGAGGCACAACTACTCTTGACTATCCATTGATAGACGGGGGTCGGAATACAAGTAAAGATGGACAACTCAAAGGAACATATGATTTTCTGAGTTGTGGATGCACAGACTAGCATGTCGAACGAGTTCAACATATTTCTTCCGGATAACCCATGCGGAAAGGTAGAACTGGCAGAGGCACAACATAGAATCAAGAACTCATAAAGAGCTCTGGTTGTGATCTTTTGAACCAACGAACTTCTGCCATAAAGTGGTTCATAGTATTTGGAAGAAGGAAATACCACAAACTTCGAGGACTATTGCAAAGGTTACTAATTTCCTAAAGGAACTAGCAAACACTATCAACATGAGGTAAGTGGGGTGAATCTCGGGTTCATAACCCAGGAGTGGAATACCTACTAACTAAATGGCATCACAAGATGCTTTCAAGAATAATGGCCAGAACCATCACACTGGGGATACAAAAGCATTGCTAAATTTCTAGGTGACTTCCTAAACACCTAGGGTCGTAATAATAGCTCCAACATAAATGCCGAGGCAACGGAGTACCTCAAACTCACCGATTAGTGTGGTTAATCTGGCCCAAAGGAACATCGAAACGGGAGGAAGGGATTTGCAAATGCATCAGACTAATTAGAAACCTGGGATGACTCGGACAGCATAACGACTGTAAATGCTCAAAATGATTTGAGACATCCTACAAAATGGTGGCATAACCACTCGATCATCACAATATCAAGATTCCGAGGCCAACTATGAATACACGGGAGTAGTAGGAACCGAACTGAAGGTTAGAACCATCAATCCTACAAGTCTACGGATTAGTAACATGTGATCCTGATAGACAGAAGAGATAGCCTAGTTCCTTAACCCCGTAGGAAAGATATGATGACTCGGATCAGAAGGCATAAGGTATAAGGAGTAAAAAGAGTCTTACGTTCCATCCCACAATCAATTCCCTTATATAACTAAAGAATTTCTAGACTCAACTTCGACCAGTTTGGCTTGGTAATCCTACAGGCAGTCAAGATCTGATACCAAAGCTATCAGGACCCCGATCCCGAGTCACACCGATCTAGCATGTAACACATCATATCACTTTGCGGCCTCACGCACGGTATTCCCACGGGTGCCACCTTACCTGGCCCGGGACCGTTTGCGCCTTTTGGCTCACATATATGATAGTGCCGCTAGCATCCATATGACAAAGAACCCGGGCTGACATGGCTAGTCGTGAACCCAAAGTGGCACTAACTTACAGGGACAGACATACATGACCCAACAACGAACGTGTCGGTCATCAGCGAGTGAATCCGGGCTGTAGCAACTGGGCTAGCAGGACTTCGGTAAACTGGGCTGTAGCAGGCTAACAGGACTCCGATAGACACCGCGTGACATTTCCCCGAAGGGACAGACACAGGAACGAAGAAGGACACATGCCGGCCAGCCTAAGTGTTCCGGAGCAGTAGCAAGCTACCAAGGCTCAATGGAAGCACTAGGAGACATTTCCCGGTAAGAGAGGCTACCAAGGATAAACAACTAGATAGTCAGATCCCACACATACCAAGCATTTCAATAACATACACACAATATGCTCGATATGTGCAAATACAACATGGCATTACAACATGACTCTACAACTCAAGTATTTATTCAATAGGCTCCGAGGAGCGAGATAATACAAACATGGGTCTCATGACCCAACACTCAGAGCATACAAGTCAAAGAACAAACGGAAGCTTAACATGTCTGAGTACAGACATCTACAAATGAAAAAGGCTGAGAAGCCTGACTATCTATCAGATCCTGCCGAGGGCACAAGATCGTAGCTGAGGTAACAAGCTAAACGTCGAAGTCCACGCGGTACTACTAGCAAGACTGAAGTCTCTCTGCAAAAACATAAATTAAGCAACGTGAGTACAAATGTACCCAGCAAGACTTACATCAGATCTAACTACATATGCATCATTATCAACAAAGGGGGTGGTGGGGTTTAACTGCAGCAAGCCAGCTTTGACTCGGTGGCTATCCTGTACTACGACTGTAAGTAACTCTTTTGAGGTGGCGTACACGAGTCCACATATTCACCTTATCAATACACCACTATGGATCCGCTCCCGTCTCCCTATGAGAACGCCATCCATAGCACTCACGCTTATCTTGCGCATTTTAGAGTATCCACTTTCACTTGTCTATGAACTGTACAGGCAACCCAGAAGTCCTTTACCGCGGACACGGCTATTCGAATAGATCATATTAACCCTGCAGGGGTGTACTTCTTCACACACGCTCTCACCACTTACCGCCGTTTACACGACATGTACTCGGCAACCTTCAAGCGGAAGCCCAGCGAGGGTGTCGGCCACGACCTGACTAACCACACAAGTCTCTCGTCCAGGTTTATCGCCTATTCGGGTTCCATCCGCAAGGAGATCCGCCCGGGGTGTCGCTCGCGGCCCCAAACGATGTGTGCAAGGTTCCCAAGCCCACCATCCGGGTGGCACTTGGCACACCAGGCCACTGTGCCTAGTCTGTCCCAAGCCCACCTGTACCGGGTGCCACTTGGTAGACTACTAACACTACCTACAAACACCAGAAACTAGTTGCAACTCCTGGACAGAGATCAAGTTGATTAATAAGTCGAGAGAGCTCGGAGCGCCCGGAGCCCAATGTGTGGTAGTAACTATTCATGGATCACAAACACAGAACTCAGTTCCTGAGGACGGCTGCAATGAGACAACCCACCATGTACTCCTACATGGCCTCTCACCTCTACCTTTACCAAAACGTGTTCACACACTTAGTTCACACACAGTAGGACATGTTTACACACCTCCAATTCATCCCCGATAAATCAGACCTGACTCAACTCTAAGCAGTAGCAGGCATGAAAAACAAGCATGAATGAGTAGGCACATCAGGCCTCAAACAACTCCTACTCATGCTAGTGGGTTTCATCTATTTACTGTGGCAATGACAGGTCATGCAAAGGATAAAGGGGGTTCAACTACCGCAGCAAGTAGCAGATGTATCGTTGTTGTCCTAATGCAGTAAAAGAGAGCAGGAGCGAGAGAGTGGGATTGTATCAGAATGAACAAGGGGGTTTTGCTTGCCTGGCACTTCTGAAGAAAGCATTGAGTCTTCATCAGTGTAAACGATCACAACGTCGGAACATCGTCTACCGAGAGGGGACAAATACCGGCAAACAAGGAAGAACACAATCAATGCAATGCACAATGTGATGCATGATCATGACATGGCAACATGCTGTGGTTTGAGCTAATGCAACTAGCAACAAGTTAAATGAAGTTGGTTTGAATCCACAATTCAAATTCAAACTCCACATGTGATTATTCAAATGCCATTAATTGATTTGACCTAAACAGTGAACAAAAGTTGTTCTAACATGCATGAAAATGGTACAGATGGATAGATTGGATTTTTCTGATAATTTTTCATATATAATTTGTTTCATTTGGAGTGACGGTTGATTTTATATGATTTTTAGAAGTTTATAACATTTTTTGAAATAAATAAACCCTTTAAGATTTATTTAAATTCCAGAAGAATTACTGCGTCAGCATGACGTCACTGTGATGTCAGCAGGTCCACTGGCTGGTCCAGTTCAAACCTGACCAGTAGGGTCCACTGGTCAGTGACACAGTGCTCTCTGGGTCACAGACATGTGGGCCCAGTCAACAGCCACGTCAGCTTGGTCAAAGCTGACGCGTGGGCCCATGGTGGTTAGGTTAAAACTAAACAGGGGTTACCCCGTGGTTAATTAGAGTGGTGGGGCCGGTCTGTCAGTGACATAGGGCAAGGTTAACACGGTAATTAGCCTCAGGCTAATGACGCCACGTCACCTCACCGGAGTTGGACGCCGGCGAGCACATCCGACGACGGATGTTCATCGGAATCGAGCTACGGGCAACCATTTGCCTTGCCATTTGTTTCTACGGGTTCCTTGGGTTCGCGCGCATCCAGAGGAGTAGGTGAGAGGAGCTGGGGTGAGCTGTGGTGTCGGTGGTGGCGAGCGAGGCGGTGGCTGGAGTTCGGCTTAGCACGGGCGAGGCGCTGCGCTTGGATGACAGGCGAGCCAAGCGGCGGGGCGGATTGCTGGGAGCTCCAGGAGCACTCTGGTGCCACTGGACCGAGCGGAGGTGCTCAGGAGCGAGGACCTCATCGTCCATGGTGGACGGCGGGCTTCGGTCGTCAGTGAAGTAGGAGCTACGGCGTGAAAACGGAACAACGGAGAGGGGGGTTCGAGGGAGAGGCTTACGATGGTTGCAACGGTGCAGACGGCGAGCTCGGAGAAGGCCAGGAGCGGCCGGGGCAGCGAGATGGATCTCCGGTGACCGAGGAGGAAGAAGGGGTTGGGGACGGTGAAGCGAGGCACGTCCGCTTGAGTGGCTTGACGGAGACGATGTAGAGGTCGACGGGGGAGCTCCGTGGCGTGTCGGGGAGGCGAGGGGAGCATGGTGGCTGCAAGCTTCACGGCGGCGAGCACTCGGCAGCCTCGACCATGGCGATCAGAGGAGAGGGAGAGGGCGAGCAGGGGAGGAGCGAGGTGTCCAGTGGGGTCGGGGCGTCTCCGTGGCGTGCGAAGGGAGCTCGGGAGCCGGAGGCAGGCAGGCAGGGAGGAGGTGGAGGCCTCGGGCGCGCATGCGTTGACACGCCTCTGCCTACTGGCAGAGGTTGAAGACAGCGGTGCCCCTGGTGGGCTGGGCCGCCAAGTGAACTGGCCAAGTGGGCTGCCCAGGTGAGTGCCAGGTAAAACTCTCTCTCTGTTAAAATTTCTTTCTGTTTTCTATTGTTTGTCTCTGTTTTGATTTAGTTTAACACCAAATCATTTTTATATAATTCTGAAAATATTTTTGGGCACTTATGAAATTATTCCCAACAGCCCTCAACTAGTTTCAGAATTATTAGAGCATTTAAAATATTTATAGGATTTAAATGCCCCAATTCAAATACAATATGAGTTAATTCAATAATCCAAATGTCATGGAAAAATGTGCAATATCTCTGGTTACTGTTTCCAGTATTTTCCAAAAATGGTGAACATTTTTGAAGGCCATTTGGGTTCATTGAAAAATATTTTTAGTTGAACCTATTTGAATTGCTCTGGTGCTAGGGTTTGAACAATCCCCATTTCAGGTTTAAATGAAATTTATACATGATGCAGCAACCAAGCTAGTCCAAGTGCATGGCAAGGCTAGGGGCGTGACAGATTCACCGTGTGGGATGTACATACCTACAGAAATTATTGGGTTTCGATGCCTCACCCGATCGCACACGAGCCCATTTGGTGTCCGAGGAGAGCCTATCCCCGACGATTTCTGGCTCATGTGGGAAGGATCCCCCTATCACCCACACTCACTTGGCGACGGTCCCAAATGCCGTCGTGGAGAGGGGTTAAAAACCGTTTGTATAGCACCAACGCGTACCGGTAAAAAATAATTATCCCCTTGTATAATCCATTGTATGATAAAAATAATGTGCCAAGATTTTCCTTTAGGATATTTAGATTGCTTGTTTGGTTTGTGTAGTGCAAAAACAGAAACTTTGGCTGTAGTGCGTGAATTTTCATTTTTTTTATTGGAACATCGAATGTTTCTGAAACTTTTTTAACAATACTGCTATGCAAATTGTTTATTTTGTCCTATTTTTTCAGAATTTTTGGAGTTTAATAAGTTTGCTAGATGTTCAGATTGCTACAAACTGTCCTGTTTAAGACAGATTCTGTTTTTGATGCATTGTTTTGCTAGTTTTGATGAAACTATCAATTTTATCGGTGGTATAAACCGTAAAGAAGTTACAATACAATAGCTACAATGCAAAAATAAAATAAGAATGAGTTTTCAACAGTACTTAAAGTGGTAATTTGTTTTATTATACTAACGGATCTCACGAGGGTTTTGTTAAGTTTTTTGTGATTGAAGTTTTCAAGTTTTGGCTGAGATCACGATGGATGAAGGAATAAAGAGTGGCAAGAGCCTAAGCTTGGGGATGCCCGAGGCACCCCAAGGTAATATTCAAGGACCCCCAAGCAACTAAGCTTGGGGATGCCCTGGAAGGCATCCCCTCTTTCTTCTAACGATCACCGGTAATTTTACTTGGAGCTGTATTTTTATTTGTCTCATGATATGTGTAAATCTTGGAGCATCATGTGCTTTTTATTTTTCTTTTAATAAATGCACCATGCTGGTATGAGATAGTCCTTGGTTGATTTATAGAATGCTCTTTGCACTTCACTGCCATTTGTAGAATGCTCTTTTGCTTCACTTATATTTGTTAGAGCGTGGGCATATCTTTTGTAGAAATAACTAAAGTCGCATGCATCACTCATATCTATTTAGAGAGTTGACAGGAATTGGTCATTCACATGGTTAGTCATTAAATCCTACATAAAACTTAAGATCACTGAATATGATATGTTTGATTCCTTGCAATAGTTTTGTGATATAAAGTTGGTAATATTAGAGTCATGCTAGTGAGTAATTGTGGATTGGTATAAATACTTGTGTTGAGGTTTGTGATTCCCGAATCATGCACGTATGGTGAACGTTATGTAACGAAGTCAGAGCATGATTTGTTTTTGGTTGTCTTCCTTATAAGTGGCGGTCGAGGACGAGCGATGGTCTTTTTCTACCAATCTACCCCCCTAGGAGCATGCGTGTAGTACTTTTTTCGATAGCTAATAGACTTTTGCAATAAGTATGTGAGTTCTTTATGACTAATGTTGAGTCCACGGATTATACGCACTCTCACCCTTCCATCATAGCTAGCCTCTTCGGTACCATGCATTGCCCTTTCTCAGCTCGAGAGTTGGTGCAAACTTCGCCGGTGCATCCAAACCCCGTGATATGATACGCTCTGTCACACATAAGCCTCCTTATATCTTCCTCAAAATAGCCACCATACCTACCTATCATGGCATTTCCGTAGCCATTCCGAGATATATTGCCATGCAACTTCCATCATCATCATATACTTGACTTGAGCGTTCATTGTCATATTGCTTTGCATGATCTTAAGATAGCTAGCATGATATTTTCATGGCTTGTCCATTTTTTGATATCTTTGCTATGCTAGATCATTGCGCATCCTGGTACACTGCCAGAGGCATTCATATAGAATCATACTTTGTTCTAAGATATCGAGTTGTAATATTGAGTTGTAAGTAAATAAAAGTGTGATGATCAACATTATTAAAGCATTGTCCCGGTGAGGGAAGGGGATAGAGACTATGATTCCCCCACAAGTCGGGATGAGACTCCTGACGAAAAAAGGCCAAAAAAGAGAGGGCCCAAAAAACAAAAAAAAACAAAAAAAATGAGATAAAAAGAGAGAAGGGGAAATGCTACTATCCTTTTACCACACTTGTGCTTGAGAGTAGCACCACGTTCTTTATATGGAGAGTCTCTTGAGTTATCGCTTTCATATACTAGTGGGAATTTTCATTATAGAACTTGGCTTGTACATTTTGATGATGGGCTTCCTCAAATGCGCGAGGTCTTCATGAGTAAGCAAGTTGGATGCACACCCGCTTAGTTTCAGTTTGGGCTTTCATACACGTATAGCTCTAGTGCATCCGTTGCATGGCAATTCCTACTCCTCGCATTGACATGAATTGATGGGCATCTCCATAGCCCGTTGATTAGCCACATCGATGTGAGGCTTTCTTACTTTTTGTCTTCTCCACACAACCTCCACCATCATATTCTATTCCACCTATAGTGTTATATCCATGGCTCACGCTCATGTATTGCATGAAAGTTGAAAAGGCTTGAGAACATTAAAAGTATGAAAATATTGCTTGGCTTATCATCGGGGTTGTGCATGATGAAATACTTTGTGTGGTGAAGATGGATCATAGCCACACTATATGATTTTGTAGGGACAACTTTCTTTGGCCATGTTATTTTGAAAAGACATGATTGCTTTATTAGTATGCTTGAAGTATTATTGTCTTTATGTCAAATGATAGACTATTGCTTTAAATCACTCGTATCTTTATATTCATGCCATGATTAGATTATATGATCAAGATTATGCTAGGTAGCATTTCATGTCAAAAATTATCTTTTTTATCATTTACCTACTCGAGGACGAGCAGGAATTAAGCTTGGGGATGCTGATACGTCTCCATCGTATCTATAATTTTTTATTGTTCCATGCCAATATTCTACAACTTTTACATACTTTTGGCAACCATTTATATGATTTTCTTGGACTAACATATTGATCCAGTGCCCAATGCCAGTTCCTGTTTGTTGCATGTTTTTTGTTTCGCAGAAAATCCATATCAAACGAAGTCCAAACGGGATAAAAACTTATGGAGTTTTTTTTTGGAATATATGTGAATTTTGGGAAGTGAAATCAACGCGAGACGATGCCTGAGGGGCCCACAAGGATGGAGGGCGCACCCCAAGGGGTAGGGTGCGCCCTGGGACCTTGTGGCCACTCCGTAAGGTGGTTGGTGCCCTTCTTTTGGCGCAAGAAAGCTAATATCTAGAAAAAATCGTGTTAAAATTTCAGCCCAATCGGAGTTACGGATCTCCAGGTTTTTAAGAAATGGTGAACGTCGAGAATCTGGAAACGCAGAAACAAAAGAAAAGAGAGAGAGAGAGAGAGAGAGAGAGAGAGAGAGAGAGAGAGAGATCCAATCTTGGAGGGGCTCCCACCCCTCCGCCGCCATGGAGGCCAAGGACCAGAGGGGAAACCCTCCTCCCATCTAGGGTGGAGGTCAAGGAAGAAGAAGAAGGAGGGGGGGGGGCTCTCTCCCCCTCTCTCCCGGTGGCACCGGAATGCTGTCGGGGCCATCATCATGACGTCGATCTACACCAACAACTTCGCCACCGTCATCACCAACTCTCTCCCCCTCTATGCTGCGGTGTAACCTCTCTTTTACCCATTGTAATCTCTACTTAAACATGGTGCTCAACGCTATAGATTATTCCACAATGATGTATGGCTATCCTATGATGTTTGAGTAGATCCATTTTGTCCTATGGGTTGATTGATGATTATGATTGGTTTGAGTTGCATGTTCTATTATTGGTGTTGTCCTATGGTGCTCTCTGTGTCGCGCAAGCATGAGGGATCACCGCTGTAGGGTTTGCAATATGTTCATGGTTTGTTTATTGTCTGTGTTGCATGAGTGACTGCAACACAAACACGGATAAGTGGGTCATGGTGTATGGGAATAAAGAGGACTTGATACTTTAATGCTATGGTTGGGTTTTACCTTAATGATCTTTAGTAGTTACGGATGTTTGCTGGAGTTCCAGTCATAAGTGCATATGATCCAAGAAGAGAAAGTATGTTAGCTTATGCCTCTCCCTCATATAAAGTTGCAATAATGATTACCGATCTAGTTATCGATTGCCTGGGGACAAATAACTTTCTCGTGACAAAAAGCTCTCTACTAAAACTAACTTAGTTGTTTCTTTATCTAAACAGCCCCTAGCTTTTATTTACATGCTCTTTATTATCTTGCAAACCTATCCTATCACACCTACAAAGTACTTCTAGTTTCATACTTATTCTAGGTAAAGTGAACGTCAAGCGTGCATAGAGTTGTATCGGTGGTCGATAGAACTTGAGGGAATATTTGTTCTACCTTTAGCTCCTTGTTGGGTTCGACACTCTTACTTCTACAACTGATCCCCTATACTTGTGGGTTATCATCCTTCAAAGCAAATTCTAATGCTTACAAGGTGATGCGGCTTTATTTGGAGACAAGGGACATGGATTCCATTTCCAAACACAAGCACCAAGTGCTCCAAGGCAGGGCAGCTAGATTAGATAATGTTGTGCAGTGAGGCCACCGACAGATCAACCAACATAAGCGCAAATTTTTTCAGCAGTGGGAGTTGAAGCATTTGTACAAGATTGTCTGCTAGATGACACCGGGTCAAGGTGGCAATGTGGAGAGAGGAGGAAAACCATGATATGGACATTTGTGGTGAGGGCACATGTACAGCGATTGGTAATAAGTTATTTTTGTAGTAATGGTAGAACTCAAGCTGCTGGAGTTTTTTGAGTTGACGGGATGTTACCCGGGTGGCCACCCTGTAGGGTACGCCAGCAGGTAGCATGCCGGGATGCAGATGTGTTGAACGGAGCCCTGGTGGCAGGAGATGATGGCTCCAGGGAGTTCAGAATCATCATCATCAATAGGTAGCTGACAACAGTCGAGATTAAGAGGCGCGGCGTGCCACTGAGTGCGCCACCGACATGCGAGGACTTTTGTGCGGCAGCCATCCTTGGTGGGGAGAAGGGAGATGATCTCCCCAAGGATGGTGTCCGGGAGATTGATGATGCGGTCCGCCGAAGATTCTACGGGTTCCTCAGATACATGGGGGCTGTGGCCACTTCTGGCCACGCTGCCAGGTGCAAGATCTACAACTAGCGGTGCCGCTGGCCGGAGCCTCATCTGTGTACATACCAATCTGAAGAGAAAAATGGCAGAAACATACTTGTAGGACCTTCAAAATCAATTCTCAAGATCTAGAAAAAAGGAACAAACATATATGTAGGACATTCAAAATCAATTCTCAAGATCTGGCCACGAATTATTAGGACGCACGCTAACCCTACTCGCATTATTAGCAAAAATCATTTGTACAAAACAAACAATTAATCACTAACCCTATACGGATACCATTCAAACAATCAATACACTACATGCATCTAACGAATCCTAATTACTCTGATTTCATGGAATGAGAGAACATAACCATAGGATTTGTATTCCAAAAAAATAGAGAGTGGGAGTAACTAGAGAAAACACATGATATGTTTGCCGCACAAATGGGTATATAGATGACTAACGGGCTTTCTGTCGGAGTCACAGTCGTTGCCGGAGTTGTTGTTGACCTCTGACTTCGGCTGGGGGGCACGACGGCACCGACGAAGTCAAGGTCATGCCACTGCCCATGCGAGACCTCGTGGCAGCGACAGCAACCTCTATGCCCAGCAGCACACATTGCGCGGGTGCTTCACCAGCCCCGGTGTTGCTCCCACTGATGGTGTGCTTTGGCGGCTTCCTCATACACTCCAGATTCCAGATGTTGGTGACCACTATGGGCCGGGGGTGCGGCCGCCTATTATGTCCAGCGGCTTGGGCTTACCATTAATACGAACCAGTGGGAGCGAGGCGGGCGGCGATCAAAGGCTGTCTTGCCTCTTGGTGAGCCTGCGCAGCGGACTACTGGCATTCCTACCATCATTTCAAACAGCCTATTGCATGCCTCTCGGTGTCACTACGCAGTGATACGCCTCCAACATATCTTTAATCTATGAAGTATGCATGCCATGTTTACAACAATTTTATATGGTTTTGGTATGATTTGGATGGAACTAACTCGGACTGACGTTATTTTTAGCAGAACTACCATGGTGTTGTTTTTTGTGCAGAAATCAAAGTTCTCCAAATATAACGAAAGTTTTTGATGTTTTTTTTGGAGAAAAAGAGGCACTAGAAGCATCGTGGGAGGACTAGAAGGTGAAGGAGGTGGGCACAAGACACCTGGGCACGCCAGGAGGCCCAGGCGCGCCCGGGTGGGTTGTGCTCACCTCGAGGCCCATCTTCGCGTGATTCCAACGCTGAAAAATCCTATAAATAGAGAAACCATCAGAAGTAACCCTAGATAGGAAGTTCC
The DNA here is from genome assembly GCF_002162155.2 of Triticum dicoccoides. Classification (NCBI taxonomy): domain Eukaryota; kingdom Viridiplantae; phylum Streptophyta; class Magnoliopsida; order Poales; family Poaceae; genus Triticum; species Triticum dicoccoides. Next base: position 67,644,726 of record NC_041393.1, read on the forward strand.
GCCACCGCAAGCCTCTATAGCGATGAAAAACCAATCGGGAGCCCGTTCCGGCACCCTGCTGGCTGGGGAAATCATCACCGGAGGGCATCTTCATCATCCCTATGGAATCCATCATGAGACTTGATACCAAATGAAATTTGATATATAGAAATTGTTAAAGGATATGTTGAGTGGGTTAATGCTTCCTTCTATTCAACAACCATATAGTAAGAACTTGGTGATGTAGAGATTGCTCAAAATGTGAGTGGCTAGCAGTCTCATAGATTTGGGCTTACCCAATTACCTACAAGGGTTAGATAACATGCAAGGGTACAAAAATAGACCCAAGACATATCATCATCATCATAAGATAAATGTCAAGGATTAGTCATTAAAGGTTCATGCCTTGCATGTATCCAAATGGAGTTTCTACTCCAAGTTTGAGGCATCAATGATATTCAGTTCGCCTCTCAAATGGCAAAATACTTTCTCATCAAGCGGTATGGTAAATATATCCACCAATTGCTTATCGGTACGAACATGATTGATGTCTCCTTTTCCAGCAGTATCTCGAATGAAATGATGATGAACTTCAATATGCTTAGTTCGAGAGTGTTGCGCACGATTATGAGCAATCTTAATAGCACTCTAATTATCACAAAGCAATGGAACATGTTTCATATGTATCCCATAATCCTTAAGGGTTTGGGTAATCCAAAGTAATTGAGCACAACATGATCCAGCGGCAATGTATTCTGCTTCGGCGGTGGATAAGGATACTTAGTTTTGTTTCTTGGAGGAGCAATGCACAAGGTATCTACCAAGAAATTGACAAGTACCCGAAGTGGACTTTCTATCAACCTTGTCACTGGCATAGTCCGAATCGGAGTAGCCAACAAGATCAAAGGAAGACCTCTTAGGATACCAAATGCCAAAATTTGGTGTATGAATTAAGTATCTCAGTATCCTTTTCACAGCCTTAAGATGACATTCTTTAGGGTCCACTTGATATCGTGCACACATGCACACACTTAGCATAATATTGGGATGGGAGGCACATAGATATAACAATGAACCAATCATAGAGCGGTAAACCTTTTGGTCAACCGGTTTGCCATCCTTAGTCAAATCAAGATGTCCACTAGTAGGCATGGGTGTTTTATACCTTTGCTTTCTTGCATGTTGAACTTCTTGAAAAGATCCTTGGTATACTTTGTTTTAGAAACAAAGATACCTTCCTTAGTTTGCTTGATTTGCAAACCGAGAAAGAATTTGAGTTCACTCATCATAGACATCTCAAACTTCTCCGACATTAGCCTTCCAAACTTTTCACTAAAATGAGGGTTAGTCTAACCAAATATGATATCATCCACATAAATTTGGCACAAAAATAGTTCACCATTAACCCTTTAGTAAAAAATGTAGAATCAATCTTCCCAATTTCAAAGCCTTTTTCAATAAGAAACTTGGTCAAGCATTTATACCATGCTCTAGGAGCTTGTTTAAGACCATAAAGAGCTTTATCAAGTTTGTAAACATGATCAGGTTTCTTAGGATTAACAAAACTGGGAGGTTGTTTAACATAGACTTCCTACTCAATTTCACCATTTAGAAAAGCACTTTTAATGGCCCATTTGGTATAAAGTGATATCATGATGATTGGCATAAGCAAGTAAGATGCGTATGGACTCAAGTCTAGCAACGGGGGCATATGTCTCACCATAGTCCATACCTTAGAATTGAGTGTAGCCTTGAGCGACGAGACGGGCCTTGTTGCGTACAAATTGTCCATCCTCATCTTGCTTATTCTGAAACACCCATTTGGTTCCAATGACATTGTGCTTGTCGTCCGGCTTTTCAACCAAAGTCCACACTTGGTTCCTCTCGAAGTTGTGTAGCTCTTCATGCATAGCGTTCACCCAATCCGGATCATCAAGAGCTTCTTCAACCTTCATAGATTCAATACAGAAATGAATGGATAATGTTCACAAAAGTTATCCAAACGAGTTTTAGAGCGAGTAATTCCACTACTAGGGAAAACCCTAGCAGTAGCGCGTGTTTAATGCCTATCAGTAGCGCGAGGAACCGCACTACTAGTAAGGCGCTACAGCTAAAGGTTAGCAGTAGCGTGGGTTGGACCACGCTACTACTATATCGACTTAGTAGTAGCGCTTTCTACAATGAGCACTACTGGTAATTAGTAGTAGCGCTTCTCCGAGCACGCGCTACTACTATTATTCCGTATTTTACTTCTTTTTTATTTCATGTTGTATTCATACACCTTTATACAAGTTTTAATACCACAGCAATTTACAGATTGTTTTTACGTCATAGTGAGTTATTACATCACTGGGAGAAAGAATCGTGGACTAGTTTCAAGTGGATGGACATCCACTTGAAACTAATCCATGGTTCTTTCACCCAATGATATAATAAATATCATCATCATCATCATATCATTAACAACTTATCATCATAATACATCATTGCCATATAACACCTCCTCATGATCATCGTTTTCATCAATTAGACATCACATACAAGTTGGTCACTAGTCATAATCACAACTACTCCTCATCATCAACTCTCATAAACATATTGTACCTCATAGGACCTACTGCATTCTCTTAGGACCTACTATATTCTCTTAGGTAAATTAGCATAAAACAAGATAGCCCCTAACTCTCCATTATGGAGAATGGAGATTATCCTGTCTACAATTCTTGCCTTTCGCACAATGTTGCTTCCAAGAACCTCCTTAGGACTGTCCATACATTTTTCATTCTTTGATTATCATGTGTTCACCGGTTTTAGAAACCCGGTATGGACAGGTGAGATTCGTAGGACAACCTGGTTGTATGTTCAAAACATCAAGGCGACCATTCTGATACCTCAAATGAGGAACACAATCCATCGGGATTTTTCTGTTGAAAAACATAGTAATAACTTCGTAGTTAGCAATGTAGTTCGGTTTTAGAAGTATGCAAAAGATGCACGGATGTCGTAATAGTAAAAAAATCTTACCAGGGCATCTCCATGGAAGCTATCGTGGTTCAACACATGCACTAGTGGCACGTATTGACCATAATGTAGAGGAGTTCGATAATAGGCATTGTAATTCTCAATTTCAGTACAATATGCGACCAGATGATTTTTCTCCTGATAAGTTAACTCAGAGCCATCGGTGTAGTAGGTTCTGTCTACCATCTTCTCCACATTCTTTGAAGAATGAAAATAAGCTATCAATGGGAATAAACTGTCAACTATTTTGAAATAAACAATACAAATTACTTAATAACTATGTTTGAGAAAACTCACATACAGTAGAATTGGAAGCGTATCAACAAGGACCCAAATGTCCAAATTGTCTTGGTTGATGTTAGGATCACCAAGATCCATGGTGACAAACATACCCTCTTGAAAATCATACATCTTGCAAAGTGCTTCCCAACCCAGGAAACCAAAATGGTATACGCTCTCAGAATTGTATAGATTTACCTAAAATCCATACCATGATGGGTCCTTAAGTTAATTTTCTTTGTTTCATTCCTCTCATGATCTTCAAAACCCATCCTCTCCAAGACATAACGTCTTGCATGGCATGGGATAAGCTAGTCGAATTGTAAAAGACAAAAATTACATGTTGAAGTAGTAGAAGTCAAGCTTAATTATGAAAAAACACTTCGTGTCGTAGTTTACCATATCACAATCGAAGGCCTCCTCGAGCTTAATGTTGAAGCGCCCACCTTCGTGCAGGTGAGGCTGTCGCAGAAACCCCGGTTGTTGCCACACCAGGAGCACTCCCCGGTACCTTCTTCGTTCGACGACATTTCCTATGTTCATAATTCAAAGATTAAACTCGTACGATTAAATATATGTACTACAAAAACTAAATTAGATCATTATTATTCATCATAGGTTGACTATCGGTCTGTCGAGTCTTTTCTTGAAAACTCTCAGCTCACGTGGTGTATATATTCGACCGTCGGTGATGGTAGCTCCTCCTTTCATTCTCGAGTGCATTACACCAAATTCTCTAGCACACGGGAATGAAGGAGAAGCTACCCCCACGACAATAGTCGGGATTCTTCGTCCTCTCATATATGGTGGAGACTCTCCCTCACTGATTCCTCTCTGACATTTGCGACCGTCGGTGATGGTCGTTACTCCTCCTTCCCCTAGTGCATAACAAATGTCTAGCACAAGGAGAAGAAGGAGAAACGACCCCCACGACAACAGTTGGGATTCTTTAGCCTCGACAGACTTAAAGTCAACCCAAAATATCATTTAATTATCTTTCTAGAAAATCTAGGCCACTCGATATTTCCTACATATTCTAGCACAAGTCATGCCAAAATTCACAGAAAATTCCGGCATGACCTTTGCTAAAAAAGGACATATCGAGCGCCTGAAATTTGCCAGAACAGAAATTAATCAATACTTTGGCAAAACATAGGCCACTCGGAGGTGTAACATGCAAACATGACCAGCCACTTGGGCAACCACATATCCTATTTGATCAACATAAGATATACATGTTTTTATATACATCATATCTTATAGGACTCATATTGACATAGAGATTTGGCTGGTCTCACCTCGTGGTCGGAGGGGGTCAGTGGCGGGGACGACGGCGGGGATGATGGAGGGGCTCCTAGATTTCTGAAAAATAAACTTATGATAAATATGACATGTTCAACTAGTTCTATTAGTTCTAAACTAAAAAAATAACAACAAATGTGACATGTTCAACTAGTTCTATTAATTCAGCTAGTTCTTACTAAAAGTAAACTTACTATAAATAAAAATAAACTAGTTCTTACTAAAAATAAACTAGTTCAACTAGTTTTATAAATTTACTTACTAATTATTTTAAACACTTACTAAAAACAATAAAAAAACTACATTATACAATAGTAAAAACTACAGTAAAAAACAGAAAAAAAAGAG
>NC_041393.1:67650012-67669362 GCF_002162155.2 Triticum dicoccoides
GAGGAGGAGGAGGGAGGGGCAGTGGGAGGAGGGCGGTCGGAGGAGGGGGGAGGGAGGGAAGGAGGGAGGGGAGGAGGGACGGAGGGAGTACCTCGGTGAAGGAGCAGCGCGGCGGCGGTGGACGACGGGTTCGGCACGGGCGGAAGTGAGTGAGAGGGAGAGTGAGTGAGAGGGTCGGGTGCATGTAGGATAAGGTAAGTAAGTAGTAGCGCATTTTTGAGATACGCACTACTGCTATGGGACGTAGCAGTAGCGCTGGTTATAGATACGCGCTACTGCTAAGTGGGGCTAGCCATCTACGCCCAATACAAACATAGCAGCAACGTGTTTTCCTATCACGCGCTACTGCTAAAGTAGTAGCAGTAGTGCGGTTTATTTATACACGCTACTACTAAGTAGGAGCAGTGCCCATTTTTGTCCAGCGCTACTGCTAAGATGCTGTGTATAAGGTTTTCCCTAGTAGTGTTCTCCCGGATTGAATGTCATCGAAGATACAGGATGATCTCTTGCGACTCTTGCTCTAATTTGTGAGAGCTTTTGTTTGGGTCGGGGTGGAACATCCTCTTCATTGTCTTATTCTTCTTCTTCTTGTCCTTCTTCGTTGTTGTTGACATTGTTGTTCTCTTGTGGAGGTGGAGAAGAAGGTCGATGAGGTTCATCTTGTTGTACTTTCTCGTTTCCTTCATCTTGACGTGTTCCACTTGTGGATGCCTTGAAGTCAACTTGTGGTTCACCTTGTGATGAGGTTGAGGCGTCCACTTGAAAGAATGAGGTACTCTCCTTCACCTTCGTTGGGCGAACCTTGCCAATAGACAAGTCTTGAATTGCTTCTGAAGGATCTTTGTCTCCTACATCAATTGGCAATTGCTCTACTTGCGAGCCGTTAGATTCATCAAACTTCGCATCTACCATCTCTTCAACCTTTCGAGTGAAATTATTGTAGACACGGTAAGTGTGAGAGTTTGATCCATAATCGAGTAGGAAACCTTCATGAGAAGGGGAAAATTTTGAACGACGATGCTTCTCAAGAATGTAACAATTTGAGCCAAATACTCAAAAGTATCCAATGTTACCAGTGAGAAGCTCGTATGCCGTCTTGCCGAGAAGCTTCTAAAGATATAGTCGATTTGTTGCATGACAAGCTGTCTCAACCGCTTCTGCCCAAAAGTGTCTTGGCGTCTTGTACTCATCAAGTATCGTTCTTGCCATCTCAATAAGTGTTTGGTTCTTCCTCTCAACAACTCCATTTTGTTGAGGTGTGTACGTAGCCGAGAACTCATGTGAAATCCCTTCTTTGTCAAGAAAGGTATCCACATTAGCATTCTTGAACTCCGTTTCGTTGTCCTTCTGAACCTTCTTGATCTTCACTTCAAATTGGTTTTGGGCCTCCCTAGTGAAGTTCTTGAATATCTTTTGGACCTGCGATTTATCATCAAGAAAGAACACCCACGTAAATCTTGAAAAATCATCAACAATGACCAATCCGAACGAGTTACCACCGAGACTCTTGTAGGCGTTGGGACCAAAAAGATCCATATGAAGTAGCTCAAGCGGTCTTCTTGTGGCCATGATGTTCTTCACGGGATGACTTCCTCCAACTTGTTTCCCTACTTGACAAGCACTGCAAAATCTATCCTTGTCAAATAGGACATCTTTAACACCAAGGATATGATCACCTTTAATAACCTTATCAAGATTTTGCATGCCACGTGACCTAACCTTCTATGACACAACCAACCTTTAGAATATTAGGCAATTAAGCAAGTTCTAGGTTGAGCCCTTTTAGTGAAATCAACAATGTATAGATCACCTCTACGTATACCGGTAAAGACCATATTATGATTATCTCTTCGAGACACCTGGCAATCTACTTCAGTGAATAGAACATTGAAACCAAAATTGGCTAGTTTAGATACAGAAAGTAGATTATAACTAAGGGATTCAACGAGCATGACATTTTGGATAGAGCTATCATGGGAGATGGCCACCTTACCAAGGCCAACTACCTTACCCTTTGAGTTATCACCAAAAGTGACATACTTTCGGGGACCATCGTTTTCAGCAAGCTCATGAAACATGTCCTTATCTCCAGTCATGTGATCGGTACATCCACTATCAAGAACCCATTCCTTTCCTCCTACCATATAGCCATGAAGGTTAGCCATAAGACCAAAATGTCTCATTGACTCATCAAGATCAAAGTCACTATCATCATCCTCATCATAGTATCCATGTTCAACATCATTTTGCGAACCTAGACAGAGTGATTCATTAGATTTATGATCATGACAATGTGCATCTTTATGAATTCTAATTACTTGTGAGATGATGCTACTAATGACTCCAACATCTCCTTTGGCACGCATAAGATCATGAAGCTCAAATCGACAATCATCAAATTTAGGATCACTAGATTTCATATTATGAAAAGCTATGGACTTTTGAAGAATCTCATCCAGATTTTTTAAGGAATAGTTTGGAAAGCACTCCTCAAGATATCTCCATATAGTATAAGCACATTCAAATGTAGGCAAGCATACAAGCAAATTTCTAGGCAATCCTCTTATGATAAGATTGGTAGTTCTAAGATTGCGGGCCATCTCAAGATACTCATCGGGGGTAGGATGCAAGGGGTCAATAGGAGGCGCACAAGGGCTAGTAACATACTTGTTCAAGTTATATTCATTGAAAATCTCAAGCATCTCATTTTCCCAAGCACTAGAGAACTCTCCGTCAAGCATAGCCACTCTACATCTAATACTCCCAATTGTAGACTCATCCATCTTCCTCCAATGGTGATTAAACCAAAGCAATGGAGACCAAAGCTCTGATACCAATTGAAAGGATCGAGAAGAGGGGTCTAGAGGGGGTGATTAGACCCTCGACAAGAAAAAGTGGCAGTTTTAAATTTCTTCTAAGTTGAGGTGGAGTTTTAGCACAAGTTTAAGCATTCACAATACATTTCAAGCAAGCATGACAAGAGTATAAGCAGCGGAAAGAGTAAAGCATGCTAGTTGCAAGAAAGTAAAGGGATGAGATTGGAGTGTGCAAACGCAATAAAGGCACAGAGATTTTTGGCATGGTTCCGATAGGTGGTGCTATCGTACATCCACGTTGATGGATACTTCAACCCACGAAGGGTAACGATTGCGTGAGTCCACTGAGGGCTCCACCCTTGAAGGGTGTACAAAGAAGCAACCTTGTCTATCCCACCATGGCCATCGCCCATGAAGGACTTGCCTCACTCGGGTAGATCTTCACGAAGTAGGCGATCTCCTTGCCCTTACAAACTCCTTGGTTCAACTCCACAATCTTGTCGGAGGCTCCCAAGTGACACTTAACCAATCTAGGAGACACCACTCTCCAAAAGGTAATAGATGGTGTGTTGATGATGAAATCCTTGCTCTTGTGCTTCAAATGATAGTCTCCCCAACACTCAACTCTCTCTCACAGATTTGGCTATGGTTGAAAGAAGATTTGAGTGGAAAGAAACTTGGGGAAGGCTAGAGATCAAGATTCTTGTGGTAGGATTGAAATGTCTTGGTCTCAACACATGAGTAGGTGGTTCTCTCTCAAAAAATGAGTAGTGGAAGTGTAGGCACGTTCTGATGGCTCTCTCACAAATGGAGAAGGGGGTGGAGGGGTATGTATAGCCTCCACCCAAAATCCAACTGTTACACACATTTGACCCAACTCGGTCAGACCGAATAGAAGAACTCAGTAAGACCGATTTAGTTCAAAATGAGAACGTTAGGAATATCAGTGGGACCGATGTTCTAGGGCTAGGGCAAAATCTTATCTCGGTGAGACCGACTGCATGAAGTGGTGAGACCGATTTCAGCAAAGATCAAACAGAGAGGATGTCAAGCAAACTTGGTGGGACCGATAGCTCATTTCGGTGAGACCGAAATGTTACGAAGGGAAATAGGGAGTTTGCAAGGCCATCTCGTTGAGACCGAGATCCGTATCAATGTGACCAAACTATCTAGGGTTTCTGGCAGTCGTTATGTCAATTGAACTTGGTGGCGCCGGATAGATCAAATTTGTGGGGCCGAGTTTGACTTTGAGTTTTGGAAAAATGTGGAAATGAGAAAGTTTGAGGGTTTTGGAGCAATATCACTAAGCACTTTGAGCAAGTAGATCATTAAGCAACACCTCATCCCCTTTTAATAGCATTGGCTTTCCTATGGACTCAATGTGATCTTGGATCACTAAAATAGAAATGAAGAGTCTTGAGCTTTTGCCAATCTTTGTCCTTAGCATTTTGAGGGGGTTCCACATCCTCTTGTCCTTGTCATGCCATTTGTTGAACTTGTCTGAAATACACTAGATAGAAACATTAGTCCAACAAGAGATATGTTGACATTAGTTACCAAAATCACCCAGGGAGCACTTGTGCTTTCAATCTCTCCCTTTTTGGTAATTGATGACAACGTACATCAAAGCTTTAGATAAAAGATATGAAGAGTAACAAATAAAGCTATGGAAAGACATGTAACATGCATAGGCTCCCCCTATATGTATGCAATCATGTAAAGATAGAATATAAGAACATGTGAATGCATACGCATGTCAGAGCAAGCAATGAGTTACATGCTTGTTTGGTTCAAGTTGTGAACAGTACCTACATGGCATACACTTCTGAACCCAGCCTGGTTGAGCAAAAATAGGCTGTAATGTGCCATCTACGAGTTGTTTGGTTGCCTGCATCTAGGGTCGCTGCATTAGGTAATAAGCAAGTGCACTTTTTTTGGTTGCCTGCATTGGCCCAAGCGGCACATGGACATGGGGTTTGGTTGCACACATGAGGTATGATTAAGAGCTAGCACTTGCACTTAGCACACAGGGTTAAGTGTTAGCAGAGGAAGGGGGAAGAAATGCAGTGTGCGGCGGACCATGGCGACTGCGGTGGATAGTGTCGTGGTGTCGTGTCTGACATGACGACCATGGAGTCATGGGCGAGCGACACCGTCGGCGGCACGACGAGCGACACCGTCGGTAAAATAGTTGTGTTGCTCGCGCAAAGACAATCGACGAAGGAGGAGAATGCAGTGCTCACGCCATGGTATCGTCAGTGCAGTGGACGAGAGAGGAGGCCGAGATGATCGATGCCGGAAACGACTCCAGTGTAGTAGGGAGAGAGAGAGGAGGCGAAGATGATCAACCCCGTAGGCGGCGTGACGAACTGCAGTGTGCACAGAGGCAGAGGACACAAGAAAGCAGTGTGCGCGCCATTGCAGCATCAGTGCAGTAGGAGGACGACAGAGAGTAGGCCGAGATGAGCGACACCGGAAACAACTCTAGTATAGTAGGACGTGGGCAAGGAGATCAAGGGGATGGGCTTCGGCGTCGGGAGGGACGAATAGGGAGGGCTCTGAGCAGAGGACAAAGGAGCTCGACATGCTGGCGTCAGTGCTGTTCAAAGAGAGATGAAGCTACGATCGTCGAAACCAAAAACTTACAACATGAATGTTGTGAGGAACTGCGAGATTAGGCTACTGGTTAAGGTAAATTTCAAATGATCGATCGTGCGCGATGAATCTGAAAAAATTCGTCTAGAATAGCTCCAAACGGGAACCCGATATTAAGAACTTACGGCCAACGAAACTACGAACCGATCGCCTGAATGGAACCGTAGCATCGAGGTGCATCTTTTTCGTGTAGAGCTTATCACGAATCGAAGCACCATTGTGTAGATCAGATGGACAAGGAAGAGAGGAGATTAGATAAAGTTTACTGGAGGTTGAATAAGACCTCACGAAATCATCTCGCATCCCTCCCATCTCCACTCGTGCAAGGTCCCGCTCGCCTCGGCCAGGTTTGCAAGAAACTTCCTGTCGGGGTCAAAACCGGCGGATCTCGGGTAGGGGGTCCCGAACTGTGCGTCTAGGCGGATGGTAACAGGAGACAAGGGACACGATGTTTTACCCAGGTTCAGACCCTCTTGATGGAGGTAAAACCCTACATCCTGCTTGATTAATATTGATGATGTGTGTTACAAGAGTAGATCTACCACGAGATCAAGGAGGCTAAACCCTAGAAGCTAGCCTATGGTATGATTGTTGTTCGTCCTACGGACTAAAGCCATCCGGTTTATATAGACACCGGAGACGGCTAGGGTTACACAGAGTCGGTTACAATGGTAGGAGATCTACATATCCGTATCGCCAAGCTTGCCTTCCACGCCAAGGAAAGTCCCATACGGACACGGGACGAAGTCTTCAATCTTGTATCTTCATAGTCTTGGAGTCCGGCCAATGATGATAGTTTGGCTATCCGGACACCCCCTAGTCCAGGACTCCCTAAGTAGCCCCTGAACCAGGCTTCAATGACGATGAGTCCGGCGCGCATGTTGTCTTCGGCATTGCAAGGCGGGTTCCTCCTCCGAATAATTTATAGAAGATTGTGAACACCAGGATAGTGTCCGGCTCTGCAAAATAAATTCCACGTACCACCGTAGAGAGAACAATATTGCACAAGTTCAATCTGTTGACGTATTTGGTGGCGTGACATCACACCACTACCAAGCCTTTACTAGAATTGTTTTTATTGTACCACCTCAGTGCGTTTAGCGAAGCAATTTCCTTGGTACGTCTTGTCGAAGTAGAGATCGTGTTCCCCTTATTCCGGGATTCCCATCAATAGGACGTGGGTAACCCAACTGCGCCATTGATTGCGGCGCTTGGGAGATAAGCGAGTTTTATCAGGCCGGTGGGGACACATGTTTTTGTCCGCCCATATAAGGGGATAAAGATCCAACCCTTTTACCTACGCTTTCTTCCTCCTTGGCTTATCCATCTCCGCGAACTCGAGCTCCAGCGCCCAAGTCCGCACATCTCACCTCAACCTCCTCCAACTATGTCCGGAGCGGGAGGCAAGTGGATGGCCTCCTCCGTCACAGAGGGGCACATCCAGAAGCTGCGCAGCGCCGGATACCTGTCCAGCAACATCGTGCACTGGCTCCCCAACAAGGGAGAGCTCATCCCCACCCCCAGGCCCCATGAGAGGGTAGTATTTCTTCCCCATTTCCTCCGCGAACTGGGCTTCCCACTCCATCCCTTTGTCCGAGGGCTCATGTTCTACTACGGCCTGGATTTCCATGATCTGGCCCTGAATTTCATCCTCAACATCTTGGCGTTTATCGTCGTGTGTGAGGCCTTCCTCTGCATCCAGCCCCACTTCGGCTTGTGGCTCAAGACCTTCAGTATCAAGCCGAAGGTTGTGAAGGGCAGTCAAGCGGAGTGCGGAGGCGCCATGGTGGGCAGGATGTCCCACGTTACTTGGCTTGAGGGCACTTTCATGGAAACCATTAAGGGGTGGCAATCGGGGTGGTTCTACATCACCGAGCCGCATGACCCTGAATGGGCAGTGGCCCCCGAATTCAGATCTGGCATCCCCACACGGCTCACCTCCTGGAAAGAGAGCGGCCGGACATGGAGTGATTCAGAGGAGCTGACCGGACTCCAAGCCTGCATCCAAAAGCTAGTGGACAAGAAGTTCAAGCTTGTCAACGTAGTCCAGGTCATGCTCATCCGCCGGATTCTCCCATGCCAACGACGGGGCTTCAATATGTGGGAGTTCAATCCGGCGCAGCACCAGACTTTGAGCGGGCTCTTCGATACTACATACAAAGATGTCTGGAAGGTGCTGTTTAAGGGTGCCGAGGCCCCTGCATCCGCTACCGAAGATCGCGGATTCAGCTCGCAGCGTCTAGCTGATGAGGTAAGCGATTTTGACCTTTACAGGACGCTTGTTTTCCATAGTTTGACTCTATGCGGGATCTAAACTCCCCTTCCTTTTACAGGACTGGCTGACGAAGGCTGAACAGACTATCTGTCCGGCCCCATTGCCAGAGGACCCAGCGGACGCCCGCTTAACGGGGCTGCTGGCTCCGGCACCCCACGTGGTGCCGGAGAAGAAGGCCACGGGCACTCGAAAGAGTTCCCGTTTTCAGGTGTTATCGGATGATGACTCCGAGGCAGACTCCTCCCACAAAGGCGAGGAGGAGAAAAAGAAAGCCTCTCCCCCAGCGGGGGGAGGGAAGAAAAGGAAGGCCTCCCCAACAAGGGAGGCCGAAGGGTCCAAGAAGGGAAAAACTCTTTCCCCGGACTGCTCCGCCAACGCCAGCGACGACGACGAGGACTGGCCTCCAAGGGCCAAGCCCCTGGCGAGATCGTAAGTATCCGGACTCCCGAATAACTTCATGGTTTTTCTTTTCGCAACATAATGTCTTTCTAATGCCGCATACAACCCTACAGTCCACCCAAGGATGATCTTCCTGCTTCGTCGAGCGGGTCCTTGGGTGCATCGGATATGGATTCTCTTCCGACCGCCTCCACCCCCCGTGATGCGGACGATGCCGAGGTGGGATCCCGGGAAGGGACCCATCAGGAGGAGGAGGCCCCGGAGGTGTCGCAGAACAACCTCTCGGACTTTGCACCGGACTCGGCCCCGGAATCCGTAGTGGCTCCGGAGTCCGGCGGGCAGCCCCTTCGTAAGAAGGGCAAGACCGTGACGCCGGCAGCCTCCGTCCAACCAGAGATGCCGGATAGCTTGCTAGAGGTGCTCAATGGCGCCTCCATCGAAGAGGAACACCGCACTGTTATGAGTGCGGTGATTCAGAAGGTTCAGCTCGCCAAGAGCGGGCTGACCGAAGCCTGCAGCAGCCTTCTAACAGATTTTGAGGTAAGAATTTTGATATATGTAAAATAGTACCACATAGACAGTAGCCCCTGATGCTCGGTTCGGTGTTCGGAAAGAAAAGCCGGACTAAGGATCTAAAAAGATATAAGCAGGAGTCATAAAAAATATGTCAATATGGGATTGCAGGCTGCGCTACTCACCTCTGCCGCACTGACTGCGGAGGTCAATACTTTGAAGCAAAGCCTCGAGCGGTCCGAGAACGAGCTCGGCCGTGCCAAGAAGCAGCTCGAGGACAAGGAAGGTGAGTAACACCTTATTAAAATTGTACCTTACAGAAAAGGATTTTGGTTGCAAGAAGAATGACAAGGATAACGTGGGTATTGCAGGGGCCACTAACGAGGTGGCAACCCTGAAGGAGGCGGTGTCCGCGGCCGAACGTAATGCGGCCGCGGAGCGCACCGAGCGAGAGAAGCAGGAGGCGCGGGTGGCGGAGGTACAGCAAGAGCTCCAGGCTCTCGTGGAAAAACACGAGAGTTTGGAGCGTGACTCGAAGACTCGAGAGTCTGAGCTTGCAACAGCTCTTGAGAGTTCCAAAGCCGCTAAGGCAGAAGCCTATAAGGCCCTCCAGGAAGTCGAGGCGTTGAAGAAAATAGCGGCGGGTAAGGCATTTTTCATGCAAAGTAAGCATGTGAGTGTGAATTACCTATCACTTACCCGAATTCGGAGCTGTCTAGGAGCGTTCGCAGATCTGCCCCACAACGTGTCCGATGCTGCCGCTTTCTACAGGGCCGAGGAGGGGAGATCGACGTGGAAGGTCTTCTGGTCTCAGTATGCTGAGTCCGGACATCCGGTGCCCCTTAGCGACCAGCTGAAGCAGCTGGTCGAGCTCGACAAGGTGGCCGAACAGGCCATGAAGGGCCTCATAGTTCGACTATGGCCTAAGGAGGCCATGCCTGGGAGCTACTTCGGCATGGTGCGGTGGCTGGTGGATGCGTGTCCATGGGTTGAAGTCATCAAGCACTCCGCCTGTATTGAAGGTTCCCGTCGGGCCCTTGCCCGCGCAAAGGTGCACTGGGGCAAGATGGATGCTCAGAAGCTTGTGACGGACGCGCCACCGCAGGGCAAGGAGCATCGCACGCCCGAGATGTATTATAAGAGTGTCCTGAAAGGTGCCCGCATTATTGCGGGTGAGTGCTCCAAAGATGTAATATTTGAGTAGACTCGCATTTTGTTATCCTGTGCGCTGAAAACTTGGTTCATATGCGCTAAGCAATGCTTGTTAATTTAAAATATTACCTTCTGTGCGGCTGTTTATCAAATCTGAGAGATGGCAAGTCATCAGCTTCAGCCCCCATGCCACGAGTGCTGGGGTGTTCGGGATAAATTTGAGCACTCTTGTTCCCATTTTTGGGTCCATCTAGGGAGGCGCTCAACACAATGAACAAGGCAACCGGACTTATAATGCTTGAACACTCTCACTTAGCCATAGAATTCTATAATTTTATATTTCGGCGAAGCCCCTAGTATTCGGAAGGCCGAATTTGGGGTGCTATCCACACCTGGGCCGGACAAAGCCGGCTCCTCGCTCTAAGCGGCATAAGTCTTTAAGGACTCGCAAAAAACCTCTCGAACAGTGACCGGCTCTCGCCTCATCATGACGGTCAGTTTTAGCTTTCTCCACTGAGGCGCTCGCCCAGCTCAACTGGGGCACAATCGCAGTGGTCCTCCCAGTGCTACCTTAGCCGATACAACGGAACGTAAGGTACCAAAACATGGGAGCCGGGCAAACCCAACTATTGACCCAAGACATGATTCGGAGCCGATGCATATAATGCTATAAGTTCGGGGTGCCGCACTTGTGAAAGTGTTCGGGCTTATCACACCATGACGCGGGAAACATAGGCCCCTGGTGTATTTATCCGTACCAAAATGTACGGATGCAACATGTCATAAATGAACATATGTATAAGAAAGAAATGCAATTGGAAGCAAAAAGGTGCTGCGTTACTTATTCAAGAAAAACTGTTGTGAATGCAGAACGATAGAAATGGTGCGATAAGCAAGGGATGGGACTATTAAACATGTCCCCCTCCAGAGGTAGGCTGCGGAATGGTGCATAAAACAGATTTAATGCTTGTAATGGAGACCACCTGGATATTCGTTGTAGCCTTTCTCCTTCCCTGGCTGTTGCATCGTGAGTTCGGCAGGTCTGCTGTCGGACAGGGCCTCTGACGAACGGAGTCCTGTGGGTAAAAATAAAAAGGAAAAGAAAAAAAGAACGACACACTTGAGAGCCCCTGGTGTGGTTGAGCCGCATTCTGGGCCTATCGTGGTCGTGCCCCTCTCCCCATGCCCATGGTATCTTCAGAGCGTAATGGTGTACGTGAAGGACCTGTCTTGACGTTTTGCAGGGGCTGGGGTTGGGGCCGCACTGCTACGTGTGCTCGGAACATGCCAGGTGGTCTTGTTGTAGGTTACTCCGAGCGCGTTTAGCCGTGTCCAGTCGCTTAACGGCTGGACTCGAGAATTGCCTTAAGAGGCTGCACTGTACTTCTGCCGCGAGAGCCGCTGTATGTTCCTCCATTCGGAGAGAGCGTTCAGTGTTTCCATTGACCGTGATGACTCCTCGAGGGCCTGGCATCTTGAGCTTGAGGTATGCGTAGTGCGACACCGCATTGAACTTTGCGAACGCGGTACGTCCGAGCAGAGCATGATAGCCGCTGCTGAACGGGACTATGTCGAAGATTAACTCCTCGCTTCGGAAGTTATCCGGGGATCCGAAGACCACTTCCAGTGTAACTGAGCCTGTACAATTGGCTTCTACACCTGGTATGACGCCTTTAAAGGTCGTCTTGGTAGGTTTAATCCTTGAGGGGTCTATGCCCATTTTGCGCACTGTATCCTGATAAAGCAGATTCAGGCTACTGCCGCCGTCCATCAGGACTCTGGTGAGGTGAAATCCATCGATGATTGGGTCTAAAACCAATGCGGCGAATCCGCCGTGGCGGATGCTTGTGGGGTGGTCCCTTCGGTCAAAAGTGATCGGGCGGGAGGACCATGGATTGAACTTTGGGGCAACTGGCTCCATCGCGTATACATCCCTGAGTGCACGCTTCCGCTCCCTTTTGGGTATGTGTGTTGCGTATATCATGTTCACTGTTCGCACCTGTGGGGGGAAACCCTTATGTCCTCTATTGTTCGGCGGTCGGGTCTCTCCTTCGTCATCACTATGCAGCCCCTTGTCATTGTTTTCGGCAATTAACTTGCCTGCCTGCTTGAATACCCAACAGTCCCTGTTGGTGTGATTGGCTGGCTTTTCGGGGGTGCCGTGTATCTGGCACGAGCGGTCGAGTATTCGGTCCAAATTGGACGGACCCGGAGTAGTTCTTTTGAATGGCTTTTTCCGCTGACCGGGTTTAAAGCCTCTGAATCCGACATTGACTGCCGTATCTTCACTATTATCGCCGTTAATGCGGCGTTTGTTTTTGTTGCGACGCGACCTGCCATTATGTTCCTTGATATCCGGACTGCCAGAATTTTTGCTGAGGTTGTTGCTGCGTGCTAGCCAGCTGTCCTCACCCACGCAGAAGCAGGTCATGAGTGATGTGAGGGCGGCCATGGATTTCGGCTTTTCCTATCCCAGGTGTCGGGCAAGCCACTCGTCGCGGATGTTATGTTTGAAGGCTGCGAGGGCCTCCGCATCCGGACAGTCGACGATTTGGTTTTTCTTGGTTAAGAACCGTGTCGAGAATTGTCTGGCCGATTCGTCTGGCTGCTGAATTATATGGCTTAGATCGTCAGCGTCTGGTGGTCGCACATACGTGCCTTGGAAGTGATCGAGGAATGCGGCTTCCAGGTCTTCCCAACTCCTAATTGACTCTGCTAGCAAGCTGTTAAGCCAGTGCCGGGCTGGTCCTTTAAGCTTGAGTGGGAGATATTTGATGGCGTGAAGATCGTCACTGCAGGCCATGTGGATGTGAAGGAGATAGTCTTTGATCCAAACCGCGGGGTCTGTTTTGCCATCGTAAGATTCAATATTCACGGGTTTAAACCCTTCGGGGATTTGATGATCCATTACTTCATCTGTGAAGCATAGTGGGTGTGCGGCGCCTCTGTACTGTGCGATATCACGACGGAGCTCAAAAGAGCTTTGTCTATTTTGTTCGGCCCGGCCGGACTTACTGTGTCCGGCGCGACGGTTGTCGTCACGTGTCATGGGGCGCCCATGCGATCCATAGATCGATCTTGATTGTCTTGCCTTATCCTCCAATATATCTCGCAAGTCCGGAGCGTTCCCCTGTGGCCTTGTGCTTTTCGAGCGATGCCAGGGTACGGTTCTAGTGAAGGGCCTAGAGGCCTCTCTGTCACGACCACGGGGTGGTCGGTCAGCCGTATTGTCTGCTGGTGATGCAGGTTCATATGCTTCCTCCTCTAATCGGGGGAGCAGCTTGCGTTTAGGGTAGCTTTTGGAGGGGCATTCGAGCTCATGCTCTTCGGCCGCGAGCACTTCAGTCCATCCGTCGGCTAGCAGATCTTGATCAGCTCTGAGTAGTTGCTGCTTTTTCTTGAGGCTGTTTGCCGTGGCCATAAGCCTGCGTTTAAAACGCTCTTGTTCGACGGGATCCTCAGGCACGACGAATTCATCGTCGTCGAGGCTTGCCTCGTCTCCAGAGGGAGGCATATAATCCTCTACCTCTTCTTCTGCCGCTCTCTCATGAGGGCTGGCATCTCCGTCCTCCTGTGCTGAATCATGCTGGAGTGGATTGTCTTCGGCACTGTCTGGGGTGTTATTATCTCCGGTGCCGAAATCTTCACTCTTGCTGTGGCGGGATTTAGAGCGGCGCCGCTAACGCCGGCGCTTGAGCTGTTTCTTGGAGGGGTCATCCTCCGCTGTTCTTTCGCCATTCCCATCCTTTGGGATATCCACCATGTATATGTCATATGATGCGGTGGCTTTCCAGTGCCCGCTAGGCGCTGGTTCTTGGTCGTCTCCGGCATCGTCGTCCATACCGTCGATGTCTTCGGAGTCGTAGTCTAGCATGTCGGTTAGATCGTCGACAGTGGCTACTGAGTGGGTGGTGGGTGGGCTTTGAATTTCTTCGTCGTCCGCATCCCAACTGTCCTGACCGCAGTCCGGCCAGGG
This sequence comes from Triticum dicoccoides, assembly GCF_002162155.2. Classification (NCBI taxonomy): domain Eukaryota; kingdom Viridiplantae; phylum Streptophyta; class Magnoliopsida; order Poales; family Poaceae; genus Triticum; species Triticum dicoccoides. Next base: position 67,663,799 of record NC_041393.1, read on the forward strand.
CTCTCCTGATAATGAGAGATACTTTAGCGAACTCAAGATGTCGCCTAAAGGTGAGTGTTGAAAGATGTCAGCAGCGGTGAACTCCATGACCGGCGCCCAATAGGATTCGTTTGGAGGGGGCGCGGGAGGTTCGGAGTCCGGCAAGGAGTCCGACACCTCGAAGTCACGAGCTTCATGAGGGACAAGGTCAGTGTTCGGCTCTATCGCCGTAGAGGTTGCAGCCCTCGAGGCGGTGTCTAGCCACCCGTCCTCGATCTGCACAGCCAGCTCCGAATTAAAGATCGGAGCGGACTCGTGAGCGGCCTCCAGGTTACTGTCCGGCTGCAGAGCTAAGTCGTGCCCGTCGTGACAGTGCGGCGCGCTCGGCTGTGGCTCGAATCCATCGAAGATCAAGTCCCCGCGGATGTCAGCCGTGAATTTCAAACTTCCAAATCTGACCTGACGACCAGGGGCATAACTTTCGATCTGCTCCAGATGGCCAAGCGAATTGGCCCGCAGTGCAAAGCCGCCGAATACAAAGAACTGTCCAGGGAGGAAGGTCTCACCCTGGACTGCATCGTTGTTGATGATCGAAGAAGCCATCGAGCCTATCGGTGACGACACAGAGGAACTCTCAATGAAAGCACCAATGTCGGTGTCAAAACCAGCGGATCTCGGGTAGGGGGGGCTGAACTGTGCGTCTAGGCGGATGGTAATAGGAGACAAGGGACACGATGTTTTACCCAGGTTCGGGCCCTCTTAATGGAGGTGAAACCCTACGTCCTGCTTGATTAATATTGATGATGTGTGTTACAAGATTAGATCTACCACGAGATCAAGGAGGCTAAACCCTAGAAGCTAGCCTATGGTATGATTGCTATTCGTCCTACGGACTAAAGCCATCCGGTTTATATAGACACCGGAGAGGGCTAGGGTTACACAGAGTCGGTTACAATGGTTGGAGATCTACATATCCGTATCGCCAAGCTTGCCTTCCACGCTAAGGAAAGTCCCATCCGGACACGGGACAAAGTCTTCAATCTTGTATCTTCAGAGTCTTGGAGTCCGGCCAATGATGATAGTTCGGCTATCCGGACACCCCCTAGTCCAGGACTCCCTCACTTCCGATCTGAGCGTTTCCAGCGAGCTAGGCCCAGACACTAGTGCAGAACCGGGCTATAGCTTCGGTTCGTAAGGCCCTTTAGTGACGGTTCTGTAACCGGCACTAAAGGGTGGGGACTAAAGCCCCCCCCCTTTAGTACCGGTTTTGCATGAACCTCCGCTAAAGGGCCACCACGTGGCACGTGCCAGCGCCGGCGGCAGGGAGCCCTTTAGTACCGGCTGGTAACACCAACCGGTACTAAATTTTTTCGGGGGTTTTGGTTTTATTATTTATTTTCCCTTTAATTTTTTGTTTTCCATTTAATTCTTTTTCGTTTGCTGGTATTTTACGATACTACATATTGTACATATTATGCATAAATATAAATAGAATTTCTCGTAGAACCGATCATATATATATCATCAAATGTCTCACAACCACCATTATTCACACACACATACACATGTATATATATACAATTAGGTATATATACAATTTTTCCTACATGTTGCCTTCAGAGCCAGTGGAATTTGCCTTGGTGCCTTCGGAGCAGGATGAAAATTGGGAGTGGTTCATGGGGGCGGTAGCTGGTAACAGAATTACCCTTTGGGATCTATGACCTAGTCGAGCAAAAATCCCGCTATTTCCTCTTGAATTGCTCGTACGCGCTCCTATGGTAGGAGCTTCTTCCGCACCGATTCGAATTGTTAAGAAGGAGATCAATATGCATGTGTATTAGTTATGTGACTAGATACGATAATGATGTAAAAATTGTGAATATTGTTCTATCAAACGTACCCATAGCTGTCTATTAGATTTGGTCCTTCCGGACGCCATCATGAGAATGTTCTCGCAAACATAGTATGCACACACATCTGTCCCCTTTGCCTACTTCAGGGCCTTTACAAGAATAGAATTTAATCAGATAATAATTAATCAAGCATGATAATTAAGCTAGCTAGTACTACTTAATTAATTATACCTTGGGTCAAAACCATTATAGCTTTTCTCTCCATTCGCTTGGAACCTCTTTCGAATTCCTGAACTTTTCCCAAGCCCTGCCCGCCAGCAAAGAAAGTGAATAAACGAGTTATTAAATAGTTGATATCAGGAAATGACAAACTAAAGATACCGACATATAGTTAATAATGATTGAAATTACCTGTTTACTATCCCCTTCATGATTGAGTAGTCACTATCTTTTTTAAGTAGTGAGTCCAGTACTTCAGCTGTTCCTTCGTCAACTTTAATGATTAACAAGATCCAATGGTAACTGCATGCACACACGTTTGCATGTCTTAATTAAGAGCGCATGTGCATAACACTCATCAACTATCCTAAACCCTATACACTTAATTATTAACATCTAGGTAGCTAGTAAGTAGAAACAGAATTTGTAGTACAAGACAGTGTGTTGGAGATATAACTATTAGGTATGACCCGCCGGGAGGGGCCGGGTTATACCTATGGCGAGTCAAGATATGAAGCCCAGAACAACACTAGAAGATGGCGGTTCAGTTAAGGGCCCAAGTCCAAAGGCGATTCAAGGCCCGTAGAGATAAACCGCCGTATGTATATAACTTGTATTGTAAGGCAAGGATAGGGAGAGACCGAGTCAGACACTGTTTATGAGCTGGTCGGGACTCTATGAGCCGCTGGGCGTCGATCTCTATATATAAAGGGATGACCCGGTGGCGGTTCAGGACAAGTAATATCAGATCGAGAGCTAGGTCAAGCGGATTCGCTCCCTAGTAATCGAGACATAAGCAATCCCACTCGAAACTGGATCGTAGGCTTTTACCTTCATCGTAAGGGGCCGAACCAGTATAAACCCCGTGTCCTTTATCCCGGTTAACCCCTTTAAGCTTCCTAGTTGCGATGGCTCCGCGACTAAGTCCTTTCGCTAGGACATCTGATGTGACAATTCCACGACAGTTGGCACCCACCATGGGGCCAACACACAGTGGATTTGAGTTCTTGAAGGGCAGCTTTGAAGGGCTCAAGGGATACTATCATGCCCAATATGTGATACTATCCTAAAGATACTCGAAGGTCCCACCAAGGATAGAACCGCATATTGAAACGCTTTTGCAAGGTGGATATCATTACATCAACATTACGTAATAGATGAGGATACATACAAAAGGCATACAATGCCACATGATTACAACATCATTATACACAAGAACCACATCCGACTACGGATGAAACACAAGCAGAAACTCAAACGACATCCACCCTGCTAGCCCAGGCTGCCGACCTGGAACCTATCCCCTGATCGAAGAAGAAGCAGAAGAAGAACTCTGAAACAAGCAAACATCGCTCTCGCGTCATGATCATCGCAAAACCTGTACCTACAATTGTTGTTGTAGTAATCTGTGAGCCACGAGGACTCAGCAATCCCATTACCATGGGTATCAAGACTAGCAAAGCTTAAAGGGGTAAGGAAGGGGTAAAGTGGTGAGGTTGCAGCAGCGTCTAAGCATATATGGTGGCTAACATACGCAAATAAGAGCGAGAAGAGAGCAAACGGAATGGTCGTGAAGCTATCAATGATCAAGAGGTGATCCTAAACTCCTACTTACGTCAAACATAACCCAAAACTGTGTTCACTTCCCGGACTCCGCCGAAAAGAGACCATCACGGCTACACACGCGGTTGATGCGTTTTAATTTGCATCTGGTGTCAAGTTATCTACAACCGGACATTAACAAATTCCCATCTGCCACATAACCACGGGCACGGCTTTCGAAAGTTTATACCCTGCAGGGGTGTCCCAACTTAGCCCATGATAAGCTCTCGCGATCAACGAAGGATATACCTTCTCCCAGGAAGACCCGATCAGGCTCGGAATCCCGGTTTACAAGACATTTCGACAATGGTAAAACAAGACCAGCAAGACCGCCCGATGCACCGACAATCCCGATAGGAGCTGCACATATCTCGTTCTCAGGGCAACACCGGATGAGACAGGCTACGAGTAAAACCAGACTTCGAGTTTCCCCGAGGTGGCCCCGCAGGTGGCTTGGTTCGGACCAACACTTAGACAAGCACTGGCCCGGGGGGGGGGGGGCTAAAATAAAGATGACCCTCGGGCTCCGGAAACCCAAGGGAAAAAGGGCTAGGTGAGGCAAATGGTAAAACCAAGGTTGGGCCTTGCTGGAGGAGTTTTATTCAAAGCGAACTGTCAAGGGGGCCCATAAATCACCCAACCACGTAAGGAACGCAAAATCCGGGAACATAACACCGGTATGACAGAAACTAGGGCGGCAAGAGTGGAACAAAACACCAGGCATAAGGCTGAGTCTTCCACCCTTTACCAAGTATATTGATGCATTAATTAAATAAGAGATATTGTGATACCCCAACATAATCCTGTCCATAATGGAGCAATCTTCAACTTCACCTGCAACTAACAACGCTATAAGAGGGGCTGAGCAAAGCGGTAACATAGCCAAACAACGGTTTGCTAGGAAGGGTGAAAAAGGTTAGAGGCTGACATGGAAATTTGAGAGGCTTGAAGAGCAAATGATAGGTAGCGCAGCATAGCGATAGAACGAAGCAACTAGCATAGCAATGATAGTAGTGAGATCCAGGGTAGTGGTCATCTTGCCTGAAATCCCGCTAGGAAGAAGAACAAGTCCATGAAGAAGACGAACGGGAGTAGTCGAATGAATCCTCACAAACGCAGCGTTACCAAAACTATCAAGGAGAAGCGCAACCGGAAAGAAGTAAACAACATGGTAAAAAACCATCACATAAACATGGCATGATGCACAATCAAGTATGATGCATGTACGGTTTAATGAGGCATGACATGGCAAAGTGCACAACCAATACTACAAGTTAAGTGGAGCTCAATATGCAACGAGTTGCATATTGACAAAACATCACATTGACATATTTAGTTTAATCTTGTTTAAACTACCAAGCAATGTTAAATGTTGTTAAACATGGCAAGAGGTGAATCATAAGAAAACTACCTAACTAGGCAAGTTTAAATGAGGCCGGAACAACAAACAACAATTCCGGAAAATCCTCATGTGCATATTTTAGATTTGGTACTGTTCTGCCCTAAACCATATTTTATTGTTATTAAACAGGAAAATAAAGTGCACCATGTTAAACTAGGCATTTTTCCACCCCATTTACATATAAAGTTTATTAAAATCGGAGCTACGGTTAATTAGTTACGAAATAAATCATTTTAACATGGCATTTAGCAAAATTTAAACAAACAACATTTTTAACATTTTTAACATGGATGAAAACTGCATATTATGAAAGTACATGAAAAACTGAGCATCTTACATATATAGTTTATTTAATTCTGATGCATGGTTAGTGAATTATTGATGCATGAACATTAAGGGGTTTTCTGAAAAACTGCAGTCTCTGGATAAATAGATAAATCATCCAACGCAGGAAAAAAATGTATCGGGCCGAATCTGAGCAAATGGGCCAATAGGAGCAGGCGCAGGGG
>NC_041393.1:67669737-67694840 GCF_002162155.2 Triticum dicoccoides
CAGGCGCAGGGGGGGGGGGCAGCTCACCCATGGGCTATGGCCCGGTTTGGTGGGGAGGAGGCCGTCGGGGTGAGGAGGCGCGCTGGGCCTCGCGGTCTGGCATGGGAGGCCGAGTTGACGAAGCGGTTAACGAGGCGCTGGTTCGATGTGGTCGCGTGCGTCTGTGGATGAAGTAGGTAGCAGCGGGTGAAGCAGGGGATGCAGGGGCGACGGCCGCGGCACGACGCGGCAGGAGCTCCGGCGAGGCGGTCTCGGCGAGGACCGATCGGAACGGGACTGGGACGGCGGGATCCGGCCGATCTGAGCGCGGGGATGGAGCTCCAGCAGCGCGATTTGGGCTCCATGTAGGGCAGTGGCCGATGCTGTTGACTAAAGAAAGAAAAAGCAGAAGGGGATTCGGAGAGGAAACACGGGGATGGAGTAGAGAGAGACGGCGAGCATGCGGGAGGAGATGAGGTGGCGCTGGTCACCTGCGGGTCGCCGGCGAGTTTTGGTTGAGGGGGATGCAGCGGGGGCTCAGGACTGCTGCTGCTGCTTGGGCGGCCGACGGCCATTGACGCGAGGATGACGAGGAACGCCGGCGAGCTTGCTCCGGGACGACACAGATCAGCAAGAGGAGACGGGCGCACGAGGGAGAGGAGCTCGGCTGAAGGAGAGGTCCGGCGGGGCAGCGCATGGAGGAGGGCACGGCGTGGCGGCGGGACTTGGCAGGAACGAGCAGAGGGACTTGGCGCAGCAGCGGAGAAGCTCCAAGGTGGCAGCTGGGCTCGAAGACGGACTTGGCGACGAGGACAGAGGAGCGGGGCTCCGACTCCGGCGAGCCGAGGCGAGGCTGGGAACGGATCAAGGCCCTGGATCCACGGCGCAGGACGTGCGAGCTCGCCTCATTCCTGTCCCTGACGAAGAGAGACAGAGAGAGGTGAGTCAGAGAGAGAGAGAGAAAAGGAAGAGAGGGCGCGAGGGAGGGCCGGCGGCGGCGGGGCTGCTGCTTGCTCCGGGTGAGCGGCTGGCTGCGGTGGAGACAGGGGCGAGCGCTGGTTGGCCCGACGCTGAAGACGAGGTGGAGCGGTGGTTGCTGCGGGAGGAGATCCCGAGGAAGGAGGGGGTTGGTCAGCTGGCGGCGGAGATGGAATGGATGGGACAGATCCTAGATTTTAGGGTTTGGTCCTAATATATATATAGCAAGTGGGATTAGGTTAGTTTAGGGGCTAATCCGTCCCTCCGATCGTAATCGGACGGTCGAAGATAAATGGCTTAGGGGAGTCCAACAAATAAACGCAGATGTTTTAGAGATGTTTGGGGATGATCCGGACCCATTGGTCACGACAGCCCGGGTCGGGTCCGGGAGAAGTTTTCGGACGCACGCAAGAGGGGGTCGTGGTTGTGTAGAGAGACAAGGCGATCGTGTGCAAGAGTGTGGTTTGGCTCGAAACGGTCAGCGAAGATAATGGAGAGAAGCGGCAACTAAACACGGGTGCAAGTTTTATGAAAACATGCGGATGCAATGCGGATGATGCGATGATGAAATGCATGACATGAACAAAATGCAAAACGAAAGACAAAAACCCAACTACGGAGGAAAATAATATATCACATCTCCAGAAAAGGCAAGAGTTGGAGTTATGAATATGGAAAGTTGCATCCGGGGCATTACAGATACGCTGTGGGCTGGATGACCAAGAGTCGCCGCGGCAAGCTCTACATCGATAACACAGACTGGGTCCCCGACACCGGCTCAATTGAGTACGAGTATCGGGTCCCCTTCGGCGGAATCCATGTCTTCATCGGCAAGATCGGCAAGCTGGGCCCTGAGTAGGACATCTGCACCGACATCGTTAAGATGGCTCAACATGCAAGACCCGCTCGGGCTCCGCCTGCCGTGAAGCGTGCCTTCGTGGGATGCATCCATGGATGGGAATTTTCTGAAGGATCTATGTCTGCTGGTGAGACGGCCATCTGTTCTTATGGTGAGTCGTCCACAGGTGAGACGGGTTTGTTGTATCAACTGCAAGACAGCGGGCTCGAGGGCTGTTCCGATGGCAGCAGCATTCTGGACCCCTTTGAGTCGCTGAGCCAAGTTGGGATCTTCATGGCTGGCACGCAACCCGGTCAAAACTCTACTGCTGCGGCAACTATAACCTCCGGGTCAGCGGCAGCCGGGGCAGGAGGCCCTGCACGCCCGCCGGCTCAGGTGCTGATGGATCTCATGGACAAGATGACAGCCCTATTAACCGCCGTGGTCAACCCGACGGATCAAGCTCAACATGATGCGGAAGTGGCACAGTTAAAGCGGGATATAGTACAAGCTAAAGGAGATCTAGCGGCGGAAGACGTCAGGATGACCGCAGAGCGGGCGGCTCTGGACGCTCATGCTCAACAGATTCAGCCACAGGCTTTTCAGCTCACGATGGATCAGAAGGCGTTGAATGAGGTTATGAGGAGAAGGTACCAGAAGGCTCAATCTCGTCTGCCGTCGGTTTATGATCCTAGAAACCTTTTTCGCACACTAGGAGCAGGCCCAGTAACCCGCCGGAGGTAAACCGGGTTGCAACGCCCGGGGCTGGCACACCGGTTCAGCCACAAGTGATGGAACCTCCACGTCTGAACATGGCTCCGCCTCATTATGTGCCGACACCACCGGGTCATTATTCCAACCCGTTGTATAACATGATCGCGGCTGTAGCACGACTGGCGGCTCTCCTAGCGGATGGTGACTCACTAACGGCGGTTGAAACATGGAGGGTCAGAGAACTTTTTCAGACGGCTTTGGCCCAGCATGAGGTGTATTCTTATAGTTGAGACAGGATTCACTCGACCCCTCGCCCAAGCCGGAGCCTGAGCTACAGCAGGCACATGGATTCAGCGGTGGTTTCCAGCAACGACCGGCACCTTGACCAGCCGTGCGGGCATGACCTGGTGTGGGAGTTCCTAACTTTGTTGATCCAGGACAGGATATGTCAAGAGGCTGCGCAGGCGGCTCAACATGCAGCTGAGCAGGCGGCCTACCAGTCGTTTCCGATTTACCCGACAACTTCTATTGAGGTAGGTGTAACCACTAGGACTGGAGGCGTCCCTTGTCTGGTGACAGCTCTGCACAATGAGCGTTTGCCCAAGGATTTCAAAGGGCCTCTAAAGGTGCCTAATTATATGGCCGACTTACAGCCAGGGGCATGGATTGAGAGCTATGAGATGGACATGGAGCTGCTGGAGGTCAGTGACACTGCGATGGCCAAGTACTTCACCATGATGATGGATGGGACGACCCGCACTTGGTTGAAGGGGCTGCCACCTAATTCCATCAGCTCATGTGGCAGAGTTAAAAGCCCGGTTTATTCAGAACTTCAAAGATACATGCAAGCAGCCCATGTCAATTGTGGACTTGACTAACTGCAAGCAAGAGGAGGGTGAATCCACGACCCATTGGGTGCACCGGGTCAAGGCCATAAAACACTCATCTGATAAGATGGACGCCGACTCTGCAGTCCTAATGTTGGAGAAAAATTATCGTTTTACACCTCTAAAATAGAAGCTGGGGCGGCTCAAGCATGATTGTAATGACATGGGCCAGCTGATGGCGGCTCTAGTCAAATACGTCAATTCTGATAGTACCAAGGATCCCAAGTCTGGCGATGAGAAGGCAGGGAAGTGAAAAAAGAACGGCAAGGCCAAGGGTCCGCAGCATAACCCGGCGAATCAAGGAGGCAATAGTAAACGTACGGCTGATGGTAGCTTGGAGTTTGTGGCTAACACTAATGCGCAAGGTAACAATAAACGACATAAGGGGAGGCCACCTCCTTGGTCCAGCGGGTCAGGTCCCACTCTTGAGCAGTTGCTGAATGAGCCCTTTCCAAGGCACGAAACTCAGCAGAAGCCGGCCACTCACCTATGGAAGGATTGTACGATCATGAAGGCTTTCAAGAATTCTAACATGTTCGACAGCAACAATGGGCTAGGTGGCGGCTCAGGTTCCGGCTTTCAGGGCCCGAGTTATGGATGTGGCGGCTCTAGTTCCGGTTTTCAGGGCCACCAAAATAACCAGGGTGGATACAATCAAGGCAACCAGCAATCTAGCCAAGGAGGTCAGCAGCAGTAGCAATCTGTTGGGGAACGTTGCAGAAAATTAAAATTTTTCCTACGGTTTCACCAAGATCCATCTATGAGTTCATCTAAGCAACGATTCAAGGGAGTGAGTTTGCGTCTACATACCACTTGTAGATCGAGTGCGAAAGCGTTCAAGGGGTTGGTGATGATGGAGTCGTACTCGACGTGATTCGGATCACCGATGACCAAGTGCTGAACGGACAGCACCTCCGCGTTCAACACACGTACGGTACGGGCGACGTCTCCTCCGTCTTGATCCAGCAAGGAGGAAGGAGAGGTTGAGGAAGACAGCTCCAACGGCAGCACGACGGCGTGGTGTTGTTGGTGCAACAGTACTCCGACAGAGCTTCGCCAAGCACGTACGGAGGAGGAGAGGTGTTGGGGAGGGGAGGGGCTGCGCCTTGGCTTGTTGTCTAGCAGCCCTCCCCTCACCCCTCTATATATAGGAGGAGAGGGGCAAGGGGGCCGGCCCTCTAGGGGAAACCCTAGAGGGGGGCGGCGGCCAAAGGGAGAGGGGAAGAGGGGTGGCTTGCCCCCCAAGCTAGGGGGGCGCCCCCTTTAGGGTTTCCCCTCCCCTTGCCCTAGCCGCATGGGCCTAGGTGGGGAGGCGCGCCCAGCCCACTAGGGGCTGGCTCCCTCTCCCACATAGCCCATGTGGCCCCCCGGGAGGGGTGGCCCCACCCGGTGGACCCCCGGAACCCTTCCGGTGGCCCCGGTACAATACCGGTATGCCACCGAAACTTTCCGGTGTCCTTTTAACCACTTTCCTTATATAAATCTTTATCTCCGGACCATTCCGGAACTCGTGACGTCCGGGATCTCATCCGGGACTCCGAACAACATTCGGTAATCACATACTTGTCTTCCTGATAACCCTAGCATCACCGAACCTTAAGTGTGCAGACCCTACGGGTTCGGGAGACATGCAGACATGACCGAGATGCTCTCAGGTCAATAACCAACAGCGGGATATGGATACCCATGTTGGCTCCCACATGCTCCTCGATGTTGTCATCGGATGAACCATGATGTCGAGGATTCGATCAAACCCCGTATGCAATTCCCTTTGTCAATCGGTACGTTACATGCCCGAGACTCGATCGTCGGTATCCCAATACCTCGTTCAGTCTCGTTGCCGGCAAGTCACTTTACTCGTACCGTAATGCATGATCCTGTGATCAAACACTTGGTCACCTTGAGCTCATTATGATGATGCATTACCGAGTGGGCCCAGAGATACCTCTCCGTCATACGGAGTGACAAATCCCAGTCTCGATCCGTGTCAACCCAACAGACACTTTCGGAGATACCTGTAATGCACCTTTATAGTCACCCAGTTACGTTGTGACGTTTGGTACACCCAAAGCACTCTTACGGTATCCGGGAGTTACACGATCTCATGGTCTAAGGAAGAGATACTTGACATTGAAAAAGCTCTAGCAAAACGAACTACACGATCTTGTGCTATGCTTAATATTGGGTCTTTGTCCATCACATCATTCTCCTAATGATGTGATCCCGTTATCAACGACATCCAATGTCCATAGCCAGGAAACCATGACTATCTGTTGATCACAACGAGCTAGTCAACTAATGGCGGCAACATTGCAAAGGCGACTCCTTCCTCCACCCACCTCAGGCGACTCTCATGGCGATTCTAGGGTCTAACCCTACGATCGCCTCTCGATGACCCCAATGGACGGCCTTCTCCACTGGGATTTCTCCCCTGGCCTCAAGGTTGAAGCACAGGTGCGTGCTAGGTTTGGATCTACGGTTCACTTCGTCCCCAACCCCGGTTCCAAGGAATTCTTCCTTGAAGTTTCCTTCTCTTCGGCCTCTTTTCCCCTCTCGGTGGATTCGGTGGGTTTGGCTCTTCAGTCATGTATTGGAGGTCTTGCTACCAGTTTTAATGTCTTGCGCTTGGGTGATCGGCATTTTCGTTTCTCAGTGGCCTCAAATCGTGTGGGACATTTCATTTTCGGTTTGAGAGACCGAATTTGGCCGGACTTCATCTGCCATTTTCACCTTCATCGATCTGGGGTTTCTCGTCCACTAATTCATTCTTGGCACGCTGATTCTGAGCTAACTGGTCTGGCTTCATCACCTGGCCCAGCGATCAAATCTAAATGGCTCTCTACTCAGAGTAACTTATCACTGGACCCCGCCTCACTACCAGTTCTGCAGAATTTGGGTTTCATTAAGCCGCCGACGGACTTGCATTCCGGCGAGCCTTCAGATCGGATCTTCTTTGGTAGTTTTTCACCTCCGGATTCTAAGGATTCTTTTCGGATTGGTTCCATATCGGTACCTATTTCTCACGATATTCCTGGACGGTTGCCATCTTTTAGTGGGGAAGGATATATTTTGGGATTATGGGATTCAATTTCGGATGAGAAATTATTTGCTATTCTTGATGGCTGGCAGGCCGGTTATGATAATGATAGTGTTAAGCTTCTGGTGCAAATCACTTCAGTCCCCTCCAAGGAATACATTTACAAAAGACTTTTGCATTGTTCCCTCTGTGATTGTCTCGGTCATGTTGATGATTCGTGTACTGGAATATTTTGTCAAGGTTGTGGGGATATTTCTGGGACATGTGCCTGCGCGTCTACACATACTGATGCTCGCAAGCATGAGCCATGCAAAGTAGGCCTGAACCCTTTGGGCCTTCAATGTAATGCATGTTCTGCAGTTAACCACATTACCAGGCTTTGTCTTGGGCTTCGTCGCTGTCCTCTATGTCATCGTTTGGGCCACAAGTCACGTAAGCTTCCGGCTTGTGCCTCTCTACCCCGATGGGCTTGGAAAAAGAAAAATCTACCACAATCAAAGAGGATCTTGCCTCGGGTTACCGCGGGTGCATCTGAGGTAGGTATCTCTGTGGATGTTGGTATGGCCCGTGCTACTGGGGATCCGCATGGTGGTTGCCTTTCGAAACGGCAACAGACTATCCCGTTCCACGCGGAAGTGGCTAACCCCCATTGCTTGACGATACGCCTACCCGGTCAGGGTGTAGTCAATTCTGCCTGCCAAAAACCCCAATCGAGTGTTACGACGCTCTCCCCGAGTTCTACACCCACGCCTCCGCCATCTCGACTCTTCTCCCCATTGGCTCCCAGCCAGCAATCTCCATCCCCTGCTCCGGCGAAATCTCTCAAGCAGTCCCCGGCTTCGTCACTCATGGCGAACTTCCCCGTGAGCCCCTTCGCCTTCGCTCCAGACGGATCTACCTTTGATCGCGGGCCGGCTCACCGGGTCCAGAGACATGTCATGGTGGTGGATGATCCGCCTCTGAATCATGATAGGTACGCCATTGTTTCCGTCCACCCTCCGGTCCCTGATCATCAGAAGGAGTTATGGCTAGCTGAGGTCTGCCGCATTATTGTTGGAGATTTACAGTATGAGCTGCTAGATGACTTTGTTTACCCGCTGGGGATTGGATGTGTTGTGTTTGCGGATATGGAGAGTAGAGATGCTGCCATTCGAGAAGGTCCGCATGCTTTGTCTGAGGATTCCACTTTTTCACTAGTTCCGCATGATGAGAGCATCAATATGCGTATGCCTGCTTTTGAATATGAAGCTTGGGTCATGTTTCTTGCTTTTCCACTGGACTACCAAACAGAGCATTATGTTCATAAGGCAGTCTCACACTTTGGGAAAATGCTTGCCTGGCCCCGCCCGGGTCAGAATAAGGCCAGAGTCCTTGTCAAATGCCATATCAAAGATGTTGCGGAGGTGCCGCATAGTCTGGTCATTACTAGAGTTGGTTTACTACCGGGTCTTGCTCGTTCGTGGTCCGTACCAGTTTATGTTCTGAATGGCAGGAATACTATACCGAACTTGGTTGGCAATGAGGACACTCCACCACTTTTGAATGCATCTCCGCACCCATATCAGCTCCCTTACTATACCCTCATGCAACAAGCAAGGATTGATGAGATGGTTACTCAGGATGCTTTGAATGCGGAGGCCTGGAATGCTCCTGAACCAGTTAATGATGTTCAGAACAATGGGTGGGGTGTGTGGCCTGTGGTAACTCCACCCTACACTGGTTTCAGCTTTAGGACCTTCTTTCAGTATGATGGTCCGTCCCTCATGGATGGTGTGGACCCGGAGCATAATGTGCAAGATAATTTATCTGACATTTGGTCATCTGATTCGGAGTTTCAAACAGTAGATGCTTTGGCTGATGGATTTGTGAATGGCAGTCCTGCAGCGAGGAGGGAGTTCGTCAGGGCTGGAGGAAACTCTCTTTTTCTTCAGATTGCAGTTGATTATGAGTTCTTGCTATGGATTGGGGGCATGCTCAAACGCATTTATACGCCCACTATCACCCTGCAGCACAATTCCCCTGTAATGATGCCCCTCAACCCCTTTCAGATTATTCAGAATCATCTTAATGCAGCGGCGGCAGTTTGGATTGAGTGTATGGTGCCGGAACCTGACATCTTCTCAAGGATCTTTGCTTCTGCCCTTCAGTGGGGGCGAGTCATTGTCCCATCTGGTGTGCTCTCGCCTAAACCCAGGGCTCGTTCCAATGCTATGAATTGGGATCTACCGGAACAATCTCCTGGCCTCAAGGCACTTCCACAGCTCGTCTCAGCGGATGAGGAGTCTCAGATGATGCTTTCATCAGACCAGTCTACTGCGCTCCAGGTGCTGGCGTCTTCCTCTGTGTTCAATACTCATCAACATAGTAACATACTAGTGCCATTGGACACAACCACTGTCAGACGAAGCAACAGATCCAACAAGTACGATGGTTTCAAAATCAACCATGCTCCGGAAGCAAGGCGTTCAAAATCAAGGGTGAAACCTAGAGACACTCCTTTTGTCAATGTTGTTTCTTTGGCTGCTGCTCCTGTGCAGGTTCCCATTGCCGATTGCCCCCAACCAATGTCGATCGAGGATCTTCAACAGATGGGGCACAGTTGTGGAATTCGTCCAGAAGCCATCTCCCGTGACAAGTTGCTGGATGATCAGAGCTTGTCCGGGGAAGCTGAGCACTGAGGGCTACCCGACTGATGAATAAATCGTGGAATGTGCTCTCGTGGAACATCAGAGGCATAAACTCTGATGACAAACTTTTGGCTGTTAGGAATGCGATTGATACTAGCGGTTGTTCTGTGATATGTATCCAGGAAACTAAACGTGAATCCTTCGATCCTGCTTTTATTAAGACTTTCTGCCCTAAGCGCTTCGATAAATTTGTTTTTACACCGTCAGTGGGGGCTTCTGGGGGCCTCATCGTTATCTGGAATAGTGCTGTTTTTACTGGTACATCTTGGTTTGTGGATTCTTTTGCCATTGGGATCTCTTTCGTGGCCACGCAGTCACATGATTCGTGGAATCTAGTCAATGTTTATGGCCCCTGTTCTGGTCAGCGCAGACTAGACTTTACAAACTGGCTTTTTGAGCTTAATATCCCTGATGATGACAATTGGTTAATTCTGGGTGACTTTAACTTTATTCGCTCCACGAATAACAGAAACAAGTCAGGTGGCAACGCTGCGGACATGCTACTATTCAATGAGATCATCCGCGCACAATCACTAATGGAACTACCAGTTAAAGGCCGTGCATACACATGGAGTAATATGCAAGATGATCCTCTGCTTGAACAATTAGATTGGTTTTTCACGTCGTCTGATTGGACCACCAAATACCCTAACACAATGGTCTTGCCCCTGGGGAAGCCAGTGTCTGACCACATTCCTTGTGTGGTCACGATTGAATCAAGCATCCCACGGTCCAGGCTTTTTCGGTTTGAAAATTTTTGGACAGATCATGAGGGGTTCATGGAGGTTGTTGCTGGTTCATGGTCTAAACCATGTCACACACCCAATGCGGCGGTGCGAATTTGCAAAAAGCTCAAGATTCCGAGATATGATCTCAAGCGTTGGAGTAAGGGTGTCTCCAAACTTAAAATTCTGATTCAAATCAGTAATGAGACTCTAACAAACATGGATGCACTAGAGGATAAACGACCCCTATATGTTCAGGAATCAAACTTCAGGAAGATACTGAAAAACCAGGCTTTGCTCAAATACCAAAATGAGTACTGGCGAAAGAGGTGTACGATCAGGTACTTCCGTTTTGCCGATGAAAACACAAAACTCTTTCAGTCTTTGGCCACAGAGAGGTACAGACACAATACTATTGCCATGCTCAGAGTTGGGGAAGTCGATATACATGACCATGTTGGCAAGGAGGGGGTACTGTTCAATACATACAGGGACCGTTTGGGTTTTTCTAAACCTACCAACATGAAATTTGATCTTTCTAGGATCATTCGCAGGATTGATGGACTAGACCAGCTGAGCGCGCCATTCTCTAATGATGAAATAGATGCTGTGGTTAAGGAAATGCCAAATGACAGAGCACCTGGCCCGGATGGATTTAATGGCTGTTTCCTTAAGAAATGCTGGCAAATTATCAAGACAGATTTCTATGATCTCTGTCACGCATTTCATGCAGGTGGTCTGGATATCACTAGCATAAGTGAGGGTTACATCACCTTGATTCCCAAAAATTCCTCTCCGGAGACGGCTAATGACTTCAGACCAATCACCTTACTCAACTGTTGTCTAAAAGTCATTACAAAGATCCTGGCGAACCGACTGCAGAAAGTGATCCTAAAAATTATTCACAGGAATCAGTATGGATTTATCAAAGGAAGGACCATCCAGGATTGCCTGGCGTGGTCGTACGAATACATTCATCAGTGCCACTCGTCTGGAAGAGAGATCATATTGCTCAAACTAGACTTTGCTAAGGCCTTTGACACGATCGAGCATGCCCCCATGCTGGAAATCATGAAGCACATGGGCTTTGATGATAGGTGGCTGGGCTGGATGGAACTGATTTTTGGCTCGGGAGTTTCATCCGTCCTCTTGAATGGCGTTCCTGGCCGGAAATTCAAATGCAAATGTGGAGTACGACAGGGTGACTCTCTCTCGCCACTAATCTTTGTTCTTGCTGCTGATCTGCTACAAGCTGCGATCAATGATGCTTATGCTCAGGGATTGCTAGAGCTACCCATTCCACGTGAAAATGCAGGTGACTTCCCGGTGGTGCAGTATGCTGACGACACGATCTTGGTTATGCAAGCTTGTCCTACACAGGCAATCCGCATGAAACTTATCTTGGAGGATTATGCGGCTTCGGTAGGGCTCAAAATAAACTTCCATAAATCGACCCTCATACCCATCAATGTTGATCATCAGCATGCCGGGGGGTTGGCGGAAGTGTTTGGTTGCTCGGTTGGTTCCCTGCCGTTCACATACCTTGGTCTTCCCATGGGGACAACAAGACCGACGGTTCTTGATCTCATGCCATTAGTCCATTCGGTTGAGAGGAAAACCTCCACTGCCCTAACACTGATGTCGTCAGGGGCCAAACTAACGTTGGTCAATTCGGTGGTCACCTCCATGTTGATATATGCAATGTGCACGATCAAGCTACACCCAAAAATAGTTGAACACCTGGACAAACTCCGCCGCTATTGTCTATGGGCAAAAAATTCTGATGATGGGATCAAATCCAACTCCCTTGCTGCATGGGAGCTTGTCTGTCGACCGAAATGGTGTGGTGGCCTTGGTGTTATTAATGTCAGAATACAAAATACCGCGCTTCTCCTTAAATACCTGTTCAAATTCTACAATCGTGAAGATGTACCCTGGGTTCAGCTGATCTGGGAAACGCACTACCCAAACAAGGTGCCACACACCGCCGAGCCAGTGGGTTCCTTCTGGTGGAAAGATGTAATGCATCTCAGTGGAATCTTCCGTGGGATCACCAGGGTAGTCCCCGGAGATGGTCGTACCTCACTTTTCTGGAAAGATGTCTGGTTGGGAGACCCAGCCTCCACATTAATGGATACGCATCCGCGGGCATTCTCATATGCCCTAAATGAGGATGATTCTGTTGCCAAGATCCTCAAATCCACTGATCCTGCCTCGATCTTCAGTCTGCCTCTTTCGATCCAGGCCAGGGAAGAGATCAGAGAGATACAGCAAAGGTCCGCACACGTCGGTCTGGACAGTGGATCGGTTGATACTTGGGTCTGTGACCTGGGACGATACTCGTCTAAGAAATACTATATCCACTGCTTCAGACAGGTTATGGCTGATGAGGCCTTTGGATGGCTATGGAAAGCCAAATGCCCGATCAAGTTCAAGATGTTTGGATGGCTGCTTATGGTAGATCGGTTGAACACCAGGAATATGCTGAAGCGACGGCACTATAATGTGGATGGGGGCGACTATACTTGCATGCTCTGCCAAAACCCACCCGAGGAAACCGTGGAACATCTCTTCTTCGCGTGCCCTTTTGCCCAACAATGCTGGAGTAGGATTGGTCTGATGTGGCCAGGGGGGACCAACAGGCTTGCCATTTTGCATGGTGGTAGAGAAGACTGGCGTCGGCCGCTTTTCATGGACATCTTCTTGCTTGCTGCTTGGAGCCTGTGGATGGAAAGGAACAACCAACATTTCAGGAGGATCCCGCATTCGTTTGGGGCATGGTTAGCTAGATTTAAACATTTGCTGGGTTTGGTGACCCACAACTGTCCGGAGAAGGTTCATCCTTTCCTCTCTGATTTCATTGTTAGTTTGGGCAGCTAGCTTTGTATCATTCATGGCCGGGGGGGGGCCTAAAACCCCTTTGTAACACAAATGTAACTATTCTGTTGTGAGTAATACAAAGTCAGTGGGAGCCTCTCCCACTGTCACCAATTCCTCAAAAAAAACGAGCTAGTCAACTAGAGGCTCACTAGGGACATATTGTGGTCTATGTATTCACACGTGTATTACAATTTCCGGATAATACAGTTATAGCATGAATAAAAGACTATTATCATGAAAAAAGAAATATAATAATAACACTTTTATTATTGCCCCTAGGGCATATTTCCAACACAATCCAGGTATCAAAGTCATCCAAAGCAGTTGAGCAGTGGGCAGTATCACGCTTTCACCACAAGTTTGTGCAAACGGGACCAGAAGCTTCACAAGAGGGCGGTGAACGTCGTTGAGTCACCGTTCCCCGGTACTTGCGATGGTCTGAGCAGCCCATTATATGGAGTCGGGCGGATCACAGGCCCTGGGTTGATAACCCGGGTCACCTAGCTTTGGTGGTGGCACCTCAAGTCGGTGGTTATAAGTTTACTAAGGTGCTCATGGATGGAGGCAGCAGCATTAATATCCTCTATTATGAAACCTTCCATCGTATGGGGTTAACTGATAAGAATCTTAAGCGGTCCAATACTGTTTCCCATGGTGTGGTGCCTGGTAAGTCAGCATATCCAGTTGGTAAGATTGAGCTAGAGGTAGCCTTTGGAGATGAGCACGACTCCAGGGCTGAGAAATTAACTTTTGAGGTGGTAAAGATCAGGAGCCCGTATCATGCCCTATTTGGGCGGCCGGCTTATGCCAAGTTCATGGCATGGTCGTGTTATGTTTATCTGCAGCTCAAAATGACGGGTCATAAAGGGACCATTACGGTTCATGGTAGTCGAAAGGTGGCTTTGGAGTGCGAGGCAGGCGACGCGGCTTATGCTGAGTCGCTCTATGCCACAGAAGAGCTGAAGTTTTATAAAGACAATGTTGACCCGGCGGACATGACGTCCTTAAAGAAGCCCACCACAGAGCATGAACCGGAGATGAAGTTTAAGTCGGCTGACGACACCAAACTAGTTCATTTTGTTCTTGGTGATTCATCTAAACAGTTCAGTATCAGAGTCAATCTGGATCCCAAATAGGAAAGCGCGCTCATCGAGTTCATCTGTGAGAACCGGGACATCTTTGCATGGAAAATTTCTGACATGCCGGGTGTAATGAGAGAACTCACTAAGCACACTCTCAATATTGATCCAAAATTTAAGTCAGTCAAGTAGTTTCTTCGGCGGTTCAATGAGGAGAGGCGTAAAGCCATTGGTGAGGAAGTGGCCCGGCTCTTAGCGGCCGGGTTCATTATTGAAGTCTTTCATCCAGAATGGTTGGCTAACCCGGTGCTCATGCTTAAAAAGAATGACACCTGGCGTATGTGTGTGGATTACACAGACTTAAACAAAGCTTTTCCAGCTGATACTTTTGCTCTCCCCCGTATTGATCAAATCATTGATGCTACGGCGGGTTGTGAGTGTTTGAGCTTTTTGGATGCTAATTCCGGATATCATCAGATCAAGATGGCAGTTAAGGACCAGGAGAATACGACTTTTATTACTCCGTTCGGAGCCTTCTGCTATCTGTCTATACCTTTTGGGCTTAAGAGCGCCCAGACGACTTATCAGCGATGTGTGCAGAACTGCCTTCACAAGCAGATTGGGCGCAATGTTCATGCTTATGTGGATGACATTGTGGTGAAGTGCAGAGAGAAGGAGACCTTGATAGAGGATCTGAAGGAAACCTTTGATAATCTCCGGGTCTACAAGATGATGCTTAACCGGGCCAAGTGTGTTTTTGGTGTGCCTACAGGCAGGCTTTTGGGTTTTCTAGTTTCAAACAGAGGCATTGAGGCTAATCCGGAGAAGATCAAGGAAATTACCTCTTTGGCTAAGCCGGCATGTATCAATGATGTTCAGTGACTGGCGGGTCGTATTGCTGCTTTAAGCCGATTCATAAGCTGGTTAGGTGAGAAGGCCATACCGCTGTATAAGATGATGAAGAAGACAGACGACTTTGTCTGGAGTGACGCTGCTAACGCTGCCTTTGAAGACTTGAAGAGATAGCTAGCTGAGCCGCCGGTCCTTGCTGCTCCCATTGATAAGGAGCCGCTATTGTTATATGTGGCTGCTAACACAAGTGTTGTCAGTGTGGCCATTGTGGTGGAGCGCAAGGAGGTTGGAAAGGAACATCCGATTCAACGGCCGGTTTACTATATCAGCGAGGTGCTTATTGAGTCCAAACAAAGGTATCCGCATTGGCAGAAGCTCGTTTATAGGGTGTTCATGGCAAGCCGGAAGCTTAAGCAATATTTCCTCGTTCATCCTATCATTGTGGTCAGTTCTGCTCCTTTAGGAGATATCATTCAAAACAGAGAAGCCACATGACAAGTCGCTAAGTGGGCCATTGAACTTGGGCCTCATGGTCTAAAGTATGTACCACACACTGCCATCAAGTCTCAAGCACTGGTGGACTTCATCAATGATTGGACAGAGTTGCAAATCCTTGAAGAAAAGCCGGACAACACATATTGGACTATTCACTTTGATGGGTCCAGGCAATTGGAGGGCTCGGGGGCTGGAGTTGTTTTAGCTTCCCCTCGAGGTGATAAATTTTGTTATGTGCTAAGGTTGATGTTTCCTTGTACTAACAATGCAGCTGAATATGAAGCCTTGCTCCATGGTCTTAGGTTGGCTAAGGAGATGATCTTAAGCCGGGCAGATGCTTTGGCAACTCAGATCTGGTGGCTCAACAAGTTTCAGGCAAGTGGGATTCCAAGGTCCCCTCATGGCGGCTTATCGCCGTGAAGTTGATGCTGTTGCGGGACACTTCAAGGGTTATCAGGTTGAGCACATTGATCGCAGAAAGAATGAGGCGGCTGATGCTTTAAGCCGGCTAGGGTCGGTAAGCCGGTGCCACCTAATACCTTCTTGGATATTCTGCATAACCCTTCTGTCAAGGTTCCTACAAAGGACACTACAAAAAAAATACACTTCCGTGATGATACGTGTTTGTCACAGTAGGTCGCACTTTTTGTCATGCATGTACATCCATGACGATTTTATGACAGAATCAAGATAGTCATACATGTGTTGTCGTAGAAGTGTGCCATGACATTACCAAAATTATCATCATGGAAGTGTCCACTTCCATGATGATAAATCGTGCGCCACAGAAGTGCTTTCGTCAAGGGTGACCGACATGTGGCATCCACCGTAATGGAACGCCGTTAAGCTATCGGGTCCGGTTTTGGATCCGATAACCCGTTAACAGCCCCGACTAATGGGGATTTTCCATGTGTAAAATCATCATTGGCTGGAGGAAACACGTGTCGGCTCATCGTTGGGACAGATGTCATCCACTCATTGGACAGAAGGTGCCTATGATACGTCGACACGTGGCACGGCCCAACAGAGGCCCATTCCTGTGAAAAGGCCGGTCCGTTTGACTTGGTCAAAAGGTGGCGGGCCGGCCAACTGAAAGCCTCTTAACGGCCTGTTCGCATATAGCCCATTTACAGCTCGCTAACCCAGGGCCCGTTAAGACCTATCCGAATTAGGCCCAGTAGCGTCATATGGGCCGTCCAATATGATTCCAGCATGTTTTAACTTCCGGCCCATGTATGGCCCATGATGTCTTTCGGCCCATATGAGGCCCTTTGTAACTCTTGGCCCATTACCGGCCCGTGGTGAAACTCGCCCGTAATAAACAGTGTATCACTTCATACCCATTAACGACCCATTATTCCATTGGGCCGTTTCTAGCCCATGTTATCTTTCGGCCTTCTCAGGGCCCATTTATTCTTGGGCTCATTTCCAGCATTTGGTTCCTTACGGCCCGTTACTGTCATTTTCTGCTTGTGGGCCAAATTCAGCCTCTTGTTACAGTCGGCCCGTTTGTGGCCCGTTAATACGTTGGGCCGTTTTCATAGCGTCATCAAATATGGCCTATTAACAACGGCCCGTTATGGTCGGCCCATGAACGGACGATTCCAACTCTAGCCGTTTACAGCCATAATGGTCTGTTATTGGCCCATGTTTGGCCAATCGATCCTACGGCCCATATAAGGCCCATTGATGATACGGCCCGTAGAAGGCCCATTGTTTCTACGACTCGTAGAAGGCCCATTGTTTCTACGGCCCATAGAAGGGCCATTGTTTCTACGGCCGGTAGGAGGCCCAGTGTCACTACAGTAAATATGTAGCCCATGTTTATTGTGGCCTAGTTTTAAAAACTAGGTTATTGCAGCCACTAGCAAACCGCGGAAAAAGAACTGCACTGACTACAAGAAAACAAATAAACAAGACAACAAGGAAATAAATAAGCAAGCAACTAACGCTAGGCTATCACGGCTATTACACATATTACATCCACTGGGCATCAAAGTTCGCCACCAGTGCAAATATAGGGAACAAAGCAGCATATCATATACACTGGTTGTCAAAGTTGGCGACCAGCGCAAATAAACGCAGCAGCAAAACAAATCCAGAACTGAAACCACTTCAGAAGATCTCAAAAAACAATATCCTGGGTACCCATAATGCTGGCAAGATGCTTAGCAAGCTTATTAACTTTCTCTTGTTTGGCGCTTAAATCCTCCAGCGCTTGCTGTTGCACCAGGAAGTATGCATCTGAATTCTGCAGGGACTTCCTCAGTCCTTCAGCTTCCTGTCGCAGCACATCTGATCAATGTCTTTCAACTTGAAGTTGAGACTCAAGAAGACGAACTGATTCAGGCAGCGAGTTCGAAGAGCTTGTGCCAGCAGTAGTGGCCAGTAACTCGAACACTACATCAAGATAGGACTTTTGGGTTCTCTCACTGTCGTCAAGATAGTTTTTATCAACTTTCTTGGAGACCAACAGGGATGTCTCACTATCTTGAACCTTATCTGCATTACTTCCTTTACCATTGCATAACGCGGTACTGTTCTCCTATATTTTGTCCGCATTCTAAAAGAGAAACAAGCAGACACATCACAGGTTTACCATGTTGTATATGAAACTCATTTTGCTAAATGAGTTCAGTAGTAAAGTGGACAGGATAACAGCATGAAACAAACATATATCTATGTACCATAGTCACTTTATGGTATATATCATTCTAGTTTTTGTTGCCAAATCAAGATAGAGACACAGTTCAAATAATATTTGTTCAAGACAAAGCAGAATAGACAGAATATAAGTGTGGGAAACTATAGAGCAATAACAACACTTGTAATGTGCATGACATGAGAACATAATTGTTTATTCAATTGAAACTGAAATCAACATAGAGCAGGTTACAACAGGAAACCAGTTAAAGAAACAAGTTTAAAACATACCTGTTGCGCCATTGGACTTTCAATTCCATCCTTCAAATTTGAAAATAGTTGGTATGAGTAAATACAGTAATGCAAGAGCAAAGGAGTATGAACCATAGCTACAGAACCTGACCTGAGAACAAATCTTCTTCTCCTTTAAGCGTTGAGTTGGGATTCGGAGTGGTGGTCCTCGTGCTTTGGGCACTGCAGTTCCCTTACTAACTGCTCGTGTTTGGGTGCTCTATGGTGGAGACGATGATGTGTCAACTAGAACTGGGTTACTATCTGCCGGGGTTGGGGTTAGAAGGGGTGTAGCTGGTTCTCTGTCCAACTCGGTAGGGGTACAATCTGCGAGAGTCTGGGTTATGTGTGGTGGATGTGGTCCTTGGGCAAGTACAACCGTGGTTCTATCTGCATCAACTGGTAGCACTATCTTTTCTAAAGACCGTGTTGTTACTCCCTTAGATACTGCCATCACCCTCTCCAATTCAAATGGCTGATAAACAAGAAAATTATTTGAAAGTATAGACATTGTATGATAGACAGGTGCAATGGATAGTGGGGAATAAAAGAGGGCATGAAATATTTCACATTTATGTTGTCTAACCAAATAGGATAGCATGACACAATTTCACATATATGATGGCTAACTAAACAGTATAGCATGACACAATTTCACATTATGATGGCTAACTAAAAAAGATGGAAAGACATAGTTCAAAATATGATGATTGTGTAAATAGGATGACATGATATAACTATATAATGTGTTTATTAAATAGGTTGGCATGCCATAATTCACATACATTCACGGATAGAATGCCATAATTCAAAATATGATGACTGTAAACACTAAACAGGATGAGATGATATAACTATATGATGTCTTTATTAAATGGGTTACCATGCCATAATTCAGATAGATGATGTGTATGTAATATGTAAACATGATGGCATGATATAATTCAAATATATGATTTATATAGTAAGCAAGTAAGCAGATGGCAATGCATATATGATGTAAAAACTAAGCAATGCAAGACAACATGCATGACATGGGTAATATAACCCTGCCAAGTTTGAGCATAGACCTCAGGAGGGAAATAGGACTGGTCATCAGTATCTGAATCCTCCTATGAGGAGCTCTCTGTAACCAGCAAGATGTCTGCTTCAGCAGGTAGCATTGTTTGCTCTGAATACCCTGTTTTCACTCCAGATACTTCCATCACCGCTTCAAATGGCTGATGCACAGGAAGAGTAGTTGAATATACAAACATTGTCGACAAATGGAACACGTAATATAAAAAATGATAGCATGATATAATTCACATACATGATGATTGGCTAAACAGCATGGCATTGCATAATTCACATATTTAATGCCTTTGCAACAAGATAGCATTGCATAATTCACATATATAATGTCTTGCAACAAGATGGCAATGCATAATTCACATATATGGTAATTAGACATTGAACAGTTGGCATTCACACAAAGCATGTCTAAACTAATCAAATGACATAGCAATGCGAGACACCATACACACAATATGAGCAACATAACCCTGCCAACTTAGAGCATACACCTCAGGGGGGAATAGGACTGGTCATCTGTCTCTAAATCCTCCTCTGAGGAGCTATCCATAACCAGCGAGATATGTGCTTCGTCAGATAGCATAGTCTGCTCTGAAGACCTTGTTTTGACTCCAGAATTTGCCATCACTGTGTCAAATGGCTGATGCACACGAAGAGCAGTTGAATGTACTAGCATTGTTGACAAATGTAATATGTAACGAAAAAAGGATGGCCTGATTTAATTTACATATAAGATGACTGGCTAAGCGGGATGGCATTGCAAAATTTACATATATGATGCCTGGCTAAACAAGATGGCATTGCATAATTCACATAAACGATAAATAAACTAAACAGATGGCATTCGCACAAAGGATGTCTAAACTAAGCAGATGACATATGTGATATATAAAGTAAGCAATGCAAGGCACCATATGCATGATATAACCAACATCAGCATGCCAAGTTAGAGTGACGACCTCAGGGGGTAAATAGGAGTTGTCTTCTCCTTCTGAATCCCCCTCAGAACAGATATCTTCCTCTCGATTACAATCCGAAATGCATGGAGGGGGGCTGCCTTTGCGCCTACCATGGAGCGACGTCTACATGAAATTTTATTGCCATGCAAGGCTCATCTCTTTTGCTCTACATGTTCAGTTCCATTGTTTACAATAACTATCATGCATAGGAATAAAACATAGTGACATTATGTAAGGAGTGCATGCTGAAATCCAGAGTGATGGTAGCAACCTGTGGATAGACCCAAAACCAATAATAGTAGGCAGATAATGGCTTCAATTAAAAAATACAGATAATGGCTTCTTTACTGTTTGTTTCCCACCCAACATGAAACTCATAGTAGACACCGGAGATTAACAAGATAGTAGATAGATACTATTGATTGCGGCCCTGATATGTACCCCACAACCATTTAAAAACTCAAGTTTAACCATTAGTTTGGAGCTGACTAAGAGTCTAATCGGTGAACAGGACGATAAAGTAGCATCTAATATTAAGCGATGCATAACATAAGCAGGCACGAAAGAGTGTGACCTCTCTTGCGGACCCGTGTAGTCCTCGAGGTCATCTGCTCGGTTGATGATGGTAATGCAGTTTTCATGGCTGCCAGCGGCGGGGAAGAAGATCTGAGGCGGGGAAAGACAGTCTGGAGGCCGGACCCCTGTTGTGCTAGACCCTTCTGTCGTTGGAGCAGCTGAGCTGGGGTGGACAACGGTGCAATAGGAGCGGGACAAACCATGCAAGGTTTTCTTTGACAACTATATGTAAGAGAAGTAATTATTTAAGGGCTCGTTTGAATTTGAGGATTCTAACAATGCAGGGATAGGAAATAGACAGGAATAGGATAGGAATGCACGTGCAAAACAGAGAATTTAAAAACACAGGATTTCTGCCAATCTGG
Organism: Triticum dicoccoides; assembly: GCF_002162155.2. NCBI lineage: Eukaryota > Viridiplantae > Streptophyta > Magnoliopsida > Poales > Poaceae > Triticum > Triticum dicoccoides. The sequence continues at coordinate 67,690,797 of NC_041393.1, forward strand.
ATGTTTGATTCACAACAATTGGAAGATCACAGGATGGAAAAAAGAATGGTGAGATTAAGTCAAACCACAAGAAAATGTATAGTTATAATGCTATCATGCTACTATCTCTTAGTCTTGTGCTTGATGAATAGGAATTTGAAAAGGAGGACAAGTGAAAATTAAAATTCCTACGTTTTTTCTTTCAAGGAGACACTAAAGGAACAAATCCTACAGTTTTCCTTTGCTCCACTCCTTTGAACAAAATTCATGAATAGTAGTACCATAGGAAACTTTCCAATTCCTATGTTTTTCATTCACTTTTCCTTTCAAGCACTGGCGATTCTAGTAGGCAGGCTTGAGAAAGGAAAAGCCTACACTAAAAAATGTTTTTGTGCTACTTTTATTACTTTGGACCCAGGCCACTGCCCTACTAGCTCAACTCCCAGGGCCATCGACAAATGCAAAACTCAAATGTGTAGAGATAAATAATGATGGCGCTCAAGAGAGTCCATCACGGATAGCTAAGTTGCCTGGTACCTCACTACTTGTCATATAGTAGGATAAAATAATCGTATTTCCCGTTACTACGTGTGCTCAGTGGACAATATTAACATGTAGAGTAAAAAGAGATGCAACAAGTGTACAACCTCTTTGGCGAAGCCATGTCGATCTCGGCGTGATTGGGTTGGCCGGTGAGGATGCTCCGGCTGACTTGGCTGTGGGAGGAGGGGAAGAAGATCTTAGGCGTCTGGAGATGGAGCCCGAGGTACTGCTCCACTGTGATGGAGGGTTTCGTTGTTGGAGCAGCTTTGTTGAGTTGTACGATGCCGAGGCTGAAGCAGGACAAGAGAGACAACGTTAACCTGAGTGGAATTCTAATAGCATCTCCAATACATGACATAAAATACATAACCACAAAGCGCTAGATGTAAAATACATCGGCCGCTCATCTCTGAACTTAACTGTCGAAACTGAATTTAACTGTCGAAACTAAACTTAACTGTTGAAACTGAATTTTGCTGTCGAAACTGAATTTTACTATCGAAACTAAACACACTAGCAAGGTGAGGCTACACGTCAGTCAACTGACTTTTTCATCTCTGGTCAGTCAATTTTGCAGCCGTTGGATACGAAATCAAGGGCATGTAGTTCATCTTCAACCTCCACCCCCCTGAGCCGCCAGCCACCACCGGCCAAACAGCAGCCTCCCGCTACCCACGGCCGGCAGTGCGCCGCCCCACCCGCCCCAAAAACACTCACCACCGTCGGTCTGTCGCCGCCCCGGCCATCCCTCTAGGCCCCCCGTGCCGAGCTTTTTCTCCGGCGATCCCCACGCCACCGCCCCACCACCGCCCCCACCCTGAACCCTAAGATAGATAGTGGGGTACCTCTCTGGCGAGCCCCCCTCCCTGCTGCGGCTGGTTGTTCCTTCACCCAGGAGAGCCCCCCCACCCCCTGAAAATCGACTGACCCAAAAGTAGATTCAGTCGACTAAAGTGTAGCTAAATCGGAGCAGCATCGCAAGCAAGAGCAAGAGCGAGAGCAGCAGCGCGAGCAAGAGTTATAGCAAGAGCAGACCAGGCAGGGGACCGAGAGCAAGAGCAGAGCAGCAGTGCAAGCGAGAGCTAAAGCAGCAGCAGCTCCTACTGATGTGGACGTCGCCACCGAGGGAGCGATATCGTGGAGGAAGTGGCCGGGGACGCCGTCGTGGATGGAGTCGCGCCGTGTCGGCTCGGGACCGAGCGTCGCCAGCATCGTGAGACCGAATCAAGAAGAAAATGCGGCGATTAGTGTACAACCTCTTTGGTGGCGCCGATTAGGCCGCAGCTTCATCCGAGGAAACGATGATGACGATGCTCTTCCGGTGGTGCAGGTGAAGACGTCGGTGTGGGAATGGAGGTGGCACGAAAGACGAGGGGAACATCGAGGCAGCTCCTTGGAGGTGGAGGACGGGGTGGCTGAACCGGCAGGACGACGAGATCAACGATGGATCCTCATCCGGTATGGTGGATGAGGGACGTAGAGGTGTTGCTGTGGACGACGTCGTCGGGGAAGAGGCTCCGGCTGGGTGTCAGACGGAGCAGGGTGTGGGGCTTCGTCACGGATTTTTGCAGCCTCGGTGTACGAATGGGTGGGCGGATGGGATGGGAGTGGGGAAGACGCGCTTGTCCGAAATGTGGGGTAAGTTACGAAAGTACCCCCACCAATTTGAGGCGAATCTTTCGGTTCAGGGGTACCACGGGCATTTCGCGTGTCAGGATTTCACAAGGGGTGGGAGTTTTCGCGCGCGTTGTAATTTCGGAATAGCAAGGCGCGGGTTGAGATGGAGGGAGTTGTCGTAGCACAACGAGACAAAGATATATCTTAAATATTTTGGGCTAACAAGGCACGGGTTGAAATTTCTAGACAGGCCTAACGTGTACTGTACCAAATCAATTCGCACTACAAATGTCATTCAAAACTTTGAATTCATGTTATGTAAAATTAAATTATTTCACTACATGTATAATGCATGCAACCTACTACTCAAATGAACGTTTTAGTGCATTCCAAACGTATATACTACTGCTTCAATATGAACTAAATTTGAATTTGTTTCTCTATTTGAATAAGATCTACATTAATGATTGTTGTGGAAGTCAAAGCATTTGAATTTGTTTCTATGTTTTAATAAGATCTACAATCATCATTATTGTCAAGTTAAACCATCCTTTGTGTATTATCTTCACAGCACACCACATGATTAGTCTCGAGTTACATATGAACTATGTGTACTATATGAACTCGAACTCGATTTTTTGAATCCACTTTATGTTGATTTCAAATCACATTACACTTCTAGCTCTCGCTAGATCTTCATAATCTAAACCATGTCTCATATGTATAATGTGTTTATCACATTATGTATGGTGCCCCGCCCCCTACGCCTACAAGTATTTAGATGTGAGTTGCAAACACCACACATTACCACAAATTCAAATAAAATGTGAGAATGTTCGATATATAGTATTGTTGAGATTGTTCGATATTTAGTTGTAAGCTACAAACGCCACACATTATCACAAATTCAAATAAAATGTGAGATTGTTTGATGTATAGTATGGTTTAGATTGCTCGACATTTAGCTGTGAGTTGAAAACGCCATGCATTATCACATTATGGTATAACATGTGCACATCAAGCGTATCACCGCTATATTCATGCATGCATATGTTTAAAACACTATGATCTCCTATTCAAATATATGAATCCACTTTTATATCAAATTATGATCTTTATTAGTCTCTTACACCCACACAATCCTCTAACCTTTGTAGCTACCACTAACTTTCTCTCATACATGCACACGCCCTCCTCGCCCTCCCCCTCCCTCGTCATTCTATCCATCAGGCACATTCATTTTTTTTCTTTACGTCGTTCTCCCAGAGTCTCCACAACTCCTTTCCGACACACACCGATCGATAAACCTCTCTAGTGATGCCTGCCTACAACATACACACGCACCTTCAATCTCCTTCTTTATGTGTCCTTGCCTCGTGTCTCTCATACGGTCACACACACGTGTAAACTCTCGCCCCTCTTTTCATCGATCTCACAACCGCACACTCCTCCCCCTATCTAGCTAGTAGCTGGGCCTCTCACACCACCTCCTAGCTCCATTCTCTCTATATATCCGTCTCGTTGGGCCTTATTTGCCTCTAACAAATGGACGTACACCGACCGATCTCCCGCTATACATATAGCTAGCTAGGTCCTTATAACTCGTTTTTACCCACGTGTCGATCGATCTACCTTATTAGTTATGTCTCTCTTCCTCCGACAAACAACAATTGATCTATCGATCTAGTTAGGTTTTCTTACCAAACACATGGTTCCCCTTCATCATCCATGGATGCGTCCCGACAGATCTATCACGCACAGGCACACACAGAAACACATCCCCACTCTTATTGATAACATTGCAGTTCCACCCTCAGTTTGTCTAGTAGGCCTCTCCCACCATCTTCGAGAAGCAACTCCATCACCCATCCAGCACTCTACCCCTCTCCCTCCCTCTCTCTCTCC
>NC_041393.1:67695115-67703234 GCF_002162155.2 Triticum dicoccoides
GAGTGCTCTAGTCATGTCTCCCTGCCACACACAAACTTTACCCGTGCCCTCTGACGATCCGGTAGGTCAGTCGCCCTATATCTTTGACTTGCACACACAAACAATTTCGATGGCTCTCTTCATCGATCTCGCACCCACCCACTTGGTCCTCTCTTTGACTCTATCGATATCTATGACCCCTCCCTCTCTTCTCGTGGATCGCCCGACCCTCTATATATGATATGGATAGGCCTCCATTTCACATACATTGCATGCAAAATTTTGTTTGAGATGTCATTGACACATATTCCCACAAATACATTCACAAAATCCACCCCCCCAAACAAAAAACACTCATGAACGCAGTTTGTATCTCTCACACACACCCACGTATGTGGGGGACGTGCACGAAGAGAAGAGGTGCATGCACGGCGCACGTACTCCCGTCTCTTTCCCAACCACACCCGCGCGGGTACACAGTGGAGCTCATTTCTGTACAAAAATGCAGCCCATGTGGTAATTTGGCACGTGTGCTAGTTGTCCACTTGGTGGCGGGAGGATCGTCTACCACGGGTGAACAAACAAATTGCAACTTGACGCGTTATGTTAAAAAAGAGGCAAACCATGTGGGGCCTACCTTAGAGGCAAGGCTCTATACACTGGAGTACTTTTGATGTGTCCCGTCAACTCGCAGAACAAGGAGAAGCTTGCTTAGTATGCTGTCTCCCCCGCCCACGGGCGCGGTGGCTCATAGGATGAGGTGAAGCTTGCTTAGTACTGTACGCCTTACGCCCGCTCCCTCGCCCACACGCGCGGTGGCTTGCAGGATGAGGAGAAAATTTTACTACTCCCTCCGTTTACTCCTCGTCCCTACTACCTTGGTTATAGAGATTATATCATATTGTTTGGAATATATATGTCCTTTAGTAGATTTCAATATGAACTACTAGTACATACTCCAAACACTGATGTATATAGACGTATTTTAGAGTGTAGATTCACTCATTTTGCTCTGTATGTAGCACTCTCCCTCGCCCCTCGAACCTCGCCCACGTGGTGGACGTGCAGCAATTCATTTGGTCTCATATAACCAGAACGATATATACTGCACTACCATTATTTCTCGACTTCTCGAAGAGGCGAAGAGCCAATCGAAGGTTAATATTTTGGAGATGCCAAGCGCAAGGTTATAGGAGAACAAGTAGTAGGTGCCGCGTCATTTATAAATGAAGTTTTTTTCTTCAGTGGCACGTACGCAATATGATAGGTTCATATGGAGAGAAAAGGAAACCGATCCACTATATACATAGTCAGGACGGGCCAGCCTACACAGTTGCTTGCTGGGGTTGCTCTCTTCACACTCTCTCACACAAAACGACTATGGCGACATCTCTAACATCCCGGCGGATCACGTCCGCCGGGGGAAGGGGTGGATGCTTAGTGTAGATGGGGTCGCCGTCGCCGACGGTGAAAACCCACTGTCGGCATGTCCCGATCAGGGGTCCCCGCCATTCTCTCTCACAAAGTCGGTGAGGTTGCCTTCATCCCTTGCTCACTGCCGTGATGTGGGCAGTTGCCGCCTCCCGCCGCCTTCCTCAAGGTTGAGCTACGTCCCGACATCCCTCAGGTACAACTCCCTTTACAGGTGGCTTGCACCACTGCTCCAGCTGCCCACATCACTCCATGTGGATATTTCTCTACTTCTTTGCCCCACACATACCTCTACTGGCTTCTACGTACTGTATTTTTGTGAGTTTATGTCTCATCAACTAGTCCCAGTAAACTTATTCTAATCATGCTTCTTCAATTTCTTTGCCATAGGGATGCTCATCTCGATTTTGGTGAAACTGCACAAAATGATCGGATGGTCAAAAGGTTGCAAACTTCATTTTTTAGGAAGTTCGGACGTTGCCAGCAAATTGAAGCCTGGTTAGGGTTCACGGTTCAAGGGCTAGGGACTGCATGGATTGTTTTTTTCTTTAGCTGCCTCTGTTCCAAAATAAGTTTCAACTTTAGTAGTAGTACAACTTTGTACTAAAGTTTGCATAAAGTTGAGACACTTATTTTGGAACGGAGGGAGTACATATTTGCTATGATATGTCAATCATTGATATGCAATAGCATGCATGTTAGTCTCCTTTGTATTTGATGAAATGTTGCAATGGGCAACCTTGGACGCAAGATACATGTAACAGAAGCTCGAAGCTTCATAGCATTGTACAAATTTATCTCACTCATAAATTACAGTACGTACTATACTAGTACTTCCTCCGTTCCTAAATATAAGTCTTTGTAGATATTTCACCATGAACCACACGCGGATGTATATAGATGCATTTTAAGTGTAGATTCATTCATTTGTTCCGTATGTAGTTCACCTAGTGGAATCTCTACAAAGACTTATCTACTAGTAATAGCTAGCCCCCACTACTAGGAATTCTCTATCCTCTCCTTGAGACACATCATCAAAATTAATGTAGCCGTTAGATGAACTAAATCAGTCCATAATAGCCGTTTGATCTAGACGTTGAGAGGCTCCTCACTAAGGCACATGCAAGCATGCAGAAATACCGTGGCATGCATGTGAGTGGGTTTTAAATCACATCAACATGTCTGCATGCAAGCATGCACCGGTAGCATGCATGTAAGTGAGATTTTAAGTCCCATTAACATGTCAAAAAGAAAAATATAATCCCATTATGCAGTAGGAGTTGGTTGATCTTTTTTCCTTATGTGGGATGATCTAAATGATGATGGGAGTTTTTTTAGTTTGGCTACCACATTTGTCATGCGGTTATAGAGTTTTTTTTAGTTCTATGAAATCGATAATTTTATGTAGAGATATACGGCTGTTCCGCGACAACGCGCGGGGACTCATCTAGTATTTAGGAACGGAGGGAATACTATGTAAAGAGTTAGGTGTCGCACGGTGTCCAGAAAATATGGTGATAGTGTGAGGTGGGCCATGTAATCACTGAGCGTGCGTGTTTTCACTGCTCTTGCACTCCTCCGCTGTAAGAATGGAGAAAATTGTAATCTAGTAGTACCTCCTTTCGCCGAAAGCGTGGGACATCCAGCAGTCCTACCACCTTAGTAATAAAGACCAATGAGCCATCAAATCACATAGACCCAGCAGTAAGTTGGACGGACGAAGCAACCATCACTCTTGCGCCAGTGAGAGGTCGTGTCTGCTCTGCCCGGGCATGAATGCGGCACCGATTCTTTGGAGCAGCGCTGACCATTTCGGGCGGGAAGCGCGTGCGGGCGATGGAGGGGCTTTGGGTGGGCCAGGCTGGTCAGGAGCGGGCGTGGCAGCTGTCCCGCCTGTCCCTACCGGACACGCCCGGAAACGAGAGGATGCACCGACTCTCGTGGCTAAAATCATACACTACACACCATCTCTCTATAGGAGTAGGTCGATCTGTCGCTCTCTCTAACACACACATGATGTTAAACGCACACACACACACACGCACACGCACGCACCTTGGTCCCGCTGCACCTTCTAGCATGACTTATTACACCTAGACGGAGGGAGTAGTAAGTACGAGATACGGTGGCACACTGACTTAGGTCGAATACAAGTGCCCAAAATTGTGTGCATGTTATAATAACGATTCACTTAAAATAGTACGTGAGCAAACAGAGGGGTCAATTGGACAGTGTTCCCGAGAAGTAGCGAGATGTGTGAGGTAAGATACACCGCTGGCGCTTTTAATTTTTCTTATTAATTTGTTTGTTTCACCCTCTGACTGGTGGGACCCAACGTACTACGTGGAGAGAGGTAAGGTGACTAAGGCTGCATTATTTCTGCACCACTGTGGATAGTCTTACCACCAAAGCCACATGACACGATTATGATTTAAATCCCAATGACTCCCACACACACACAAAAAAACATGGCATGCTTGTCACATGAATGCAGGAATGTATAAAAGGTTATTTTCCTCTCGTTGAACATAATGGGAGGGTTGTGTAGCTGGTTAGCCTGTTCACTCATCAAACTTCAGGTCTCGGGTTCGATAACTACACTTGAGCATAATTTGTGCCAGGAGGATTCTTTGACTGGTTAAAATGGATGGATATGGAGCTATACGATCTCGTAGTGACCGTATAATCACCTCATCATGTATAAGCTGCAGCCTCACGCTTCACACTCTCTCTCCAGTATATATATACACGCTGGAGCCTTGGCGCTTGTAGTTGCTCTCTTCACACTCTCTCACCCTCTCCAGATCTAAACAAGACTTCGTTGGCCTCTCTCTCCCCTCACTGTTGGTCAAAGAGCCGGCAAGATCCATCTGCCGGGAATGGAAGGAGGCTTAACGCTGTCGCCGTCGACGAGGGAGGGAATCCACTACCAGCGCAGTTTTTCACTTTCACCCAGCGGTGGCGCGGGAGGGCCTCCGACCCCTTCTTCCTCGCTGCCGTCCCGTCGCCCACTGAACCACGCCCCAAGAACCTTAAGGTATAATTTACTTATTCCACATGCATTGCTCTAGCTACATATATACCATGAATCTAGGACATGGTTCAAAGAGGAAAGGAGTGGGGGGAAGTAGTGGGAAAAAGTTGTGTAGCATGAATCTAGGACGTGGTTCAAAGAGGAAAGGAAGGGGGAAAGTAGTGGGGAAAGTTGTATATCATGAATCTAGGACGTGGTTCACAGAGGAAAGGAATGGGGGAAAGTAGTGGCGAAAGTTGTATCGCATAAATCTAGGACGTGGTTCAAAGAGGAAAGGAAGGGGCGAAAGTACTAGTACAGACTGGCTATCTAGCACCTATGTTGGTCTAAAAGGGAAAACAATGACAAACGCAGTACGCACATCTGTAACGAACTGATCTTTTGTTTCGGGGGACAAGGCTATAGAGTTTGAGCAGGACTAGATTTGATGCGCTCACATAGGGAAAGGTGTCTAAAGATAACAAAACTGGGACCAACACAAATATGCTCCTTGGTTGTTTGTTCTTTGTTGCAACAGACTGTGCATCACCACAGTACATCGGTAGATGCACATGGTGCTGGTGCGTCCACTGTCCCGTGCAACTCTTTAGTTGTTGTTAATCTAAGGCCCTGTTTGGTTAAAAACTCCCTAGCCCCTACCTGCTTGGTTCCAGGGACTAAACATGGACCAGAGGTTATTAAATGACATGCTAAAAGACCATGTTACCCCTAGTAATGAACTAATAGAGACAAGGTGCGATGCATGGCAGGGGCAACTGTTGGAAAAAGTCCCAAAAAGACTCCCTCGAGGTCTTCTTTCTTTAGTCCCAAATGCCCACTTTTAGTCCCTAAAAGTACCTCCTGTTTGGTTTAGATGGGACTGACATGGAGTTTTTTTAGTCCCTACACCAAAATGTCCCTATAAACAAACATCCTCTAATGTCGGTGTACTAGAGTAGGGGTACCCTAGTATCCGAACTTGTGCACGGGCAGTTGCAGCACCCCGCGGCAAGGCTTGCCGGGTGACCGCCAAGGTACTCCATGGTTCCTTTGGAGCCATTCAAGAACAAAGTATTCAAGCCAAGGAGACAAGGCCCCGGCAAGAGGAGCTTGCCGGGAAGGCCAACCAAGGCATCTCAAGGAACTTGCCACGACGCGCCACGCGTCCCGGCGAGGCCCGGTGAGCGACAAGCTTCCGGACGTGACAAGACAACGACCGCGGCAGGCTACCACTCTGTACCTGCGCTCCAGCACATCCACCAACGTGTCGCCCTGGGGCCTTTCCAGGCGCGTGTGGCAAGAGGCTGTGCAGCCAGCGGTGCGCAGTAGCAAGCGGCGCTGACAAGATTGCCATCGTGGCGAGCGGTGGCGTCCCTGACGGTCCCTTTTTGCACTATTTGGGCGACGTAGACGGGCATTTAATGCCTTTGTCCCCTGCCGTCAGGGTTAGGTATGATACACTGTACAGGTTGTTGTACCAACCGCAATTCCTTTTCCATTTTTACCCTTGTCTATGTTGCCACCTGTCGGTGACCCCTTTAGCATATAAAAGGAGGCCCATGCGCAACGTAGAGGGGGGGTTCGAAGGCAGAAAAACACTCACGCTCGGTCTCGTTAGCAGCTAGTGTGTACGGTAGCACTCAGCGCTCCCGAGCAAGAACTCAATACACTCAGACATGCAGCAGTAGGAGTATTATCTCTCCGGAGAGCTCCGAAGCTGGGTAAACCGCTCGTGTGCTTCGCCTCGATCCGCTCTTCGTGCGATCTCCGCCCCCCGCCGAACCGAAAGGGGCCCGGTCCGCCGGCCCCATAAGTGTGCGTGGATCAGCCTCCCCGACATCTTTGGCGCGCCAGGTAGGGGGCGTCGAGGTTGTGTGAACCTGATCCGGCGTTCACACGAGCTAGATCTTCATCTTCTTCATCGACATGACACCAAAGAAGAAGGCTTCGGCGGTAGGTGTTCCGTCCACGTCGATCCCACCACCACCGAAGCAAACGAGTGGTGGGGTAGACGCTGGCGGAAGAACGGACATCGACGAGGGAGCCCACGGTGCTACCAGGTCCAAGGACAAGGCTGCGCAGACCTCGGCGTCCGTACATGCACCGCGCCCATCTCAGGAGGCGCAGGACCGACAGCATCATGGTATTCGCAGTGCCATACGTTTGTTGGACCAAGATCGAGCTGGTGGATCTCGGGGTGCTCGAGACCAGCATGCACGCCAACATGTTGGCACGAGCGAGGCACAGTCGCCTGGACGGGATACTGCTCCTTCTAACATAGTTAGAAGTCCGAGCATATCCCGCTCCTCGCACTGATCGCCACTGCTGCCCACCACTCCAGCAGAAGCTTTGGCGCGAGCTCAACTGCTCCTGGATTACCCTCCAACGGCAGACAAGATCGATGAATGGAGGGCCACCATTCAGAGTCTCATCGGTTTCGCCAACGGCGACACTCCGCGGCAGGACTGCCGGGCACGAGCCGATGGCGACGAAACCAGTGGGGGTGCAACCACCGTGCACTCTCCAGCCCGAAGGCCAAGATCGCCGACTCGCCGGATCCACCTCGACAACGACTCCACCGCATCATCAGATCCACGAGCTCGTCGCGATCAGCGCCAAGTTCTTCACGAACGACAGCTAGAAGACGCTCGAACTCGCATCGAGCGCCGAAGAGAAGCGCGGCGTCAATCGGACCAGCGCGCTGGGCCCTCTGTCGACATGCACGCACCAGGGGAACCAGGTGACTTGCCGTACGCGGTAGGTTGCCCTGCGTTCACTCGTGAGCTGCGGCAAGTCCAGTGGCCCAGCACGAAGAATTTCAAGCCAGATGTACCAGAGAAGTATGACGGCAAGTCGCATCCGTTGGAGTTCCTCAGCATCTACACCATCGCGGTGCAAGCTGCCGGGGGGCGGGACGACAAGATCCTTGCCAACTACTTCCCACTGGTGCTCAAGCCCAATGTCAGATCCTGGCTCATGCACTTGCCGAACAACTCCATATCCTCCTGGGCAGACCTATGCCATCAGTTTGTCAGCGCCTTCACAGGCGGCCACAAGCCGACCTTCATCTGCTCGCCCAGAAGGAAGGAGAGCCCTTGCGCAAGTACATTCAGAGATTCAGCCGCGTACAGCACAACATCCCAGATGTCCACCCTGTCGCGGTAATCAGCGCGTTCCATCAGAACGTGTGAAACCGCAGGATGCGGGAGGAGATGGCGATGTGTAAGATGAGAGACGTCAGTGAGCTATATGCCCTGGCCGACAAGTGTGCATGTGCTGAGGAAGGGAGGAAACTCCCTGGAGAGAATACAGAAGCAGGAGGATCTGACAGTGAGGAGGCCGCCCCGGCAAAGAAAAACCGGTGGCGGAACAACAGGAAGAAGAAAGGCAAAGATGTGCTAGTCGTTGAGCAGTCCGGCAACGGAGGTGGCGCCAAGAAAGCCAAAGCTGGTAGCTCTGGCGGGGAGATTGCCCCAGGCACCAACTACCAGGCTGTGGCGGTCGCCGACAAGCAGGACGGCACCAACAAGCAGTACTGCAAGATCCACCGCGCCAAGGGCCATGACCTCCAGAGCTGCAAGAAGGTCGAGCAGCTTGTCGTGCAGCAAAAGGCTGAATACGAGCGACGCGACAAGGAGAAGGCCCAGGAAGGTGCTGGAGGAACCGGCAAAAAAACGCCCCGGCCGAGGAGGACGC
>NC_041393.1:67703458-67723470 GCF_002162155.2 Triticum dicoccoides
GCGGCCGCGACGAGGATGAAGATATGGATGATGACGAGACCGATGGGCAGGAGTTCCAGAAAGCCACAGAGGTCCTGTGCGTTGACGGCGGTGCTTCTCTGCATACTTCGCACCGCCAGCTCAGGCAGTGGGTGCGGGAAGTCAATGCGCAGAACCACCCGTCGAGTCACGCAGGCCTCTGAAATGGTCCAGCACGCCTATCATCTTTGATATTGAGGACCACCCTGATCGCATAACTGCGGTCGGGTGCTTTCCGATGTTGGTTTCACCAACTATCCGCAACCTCAAGGTCACTAAGATGCTAGTTGACGGCGGGGCCGGCTTGAACCTGATCTCCTCCGCGGTACTCCAGAAACTCCAGATCCCTGATGGCGACCTCGAAGAGACCGGCACATTCCAAGGAATCAATCTAGGAAGGAGCAAGCCGAAAGGAAAAATCACGTTGCCAGTGACATTTGGCAGCGAGTTGAACTTCAGGACTGAGAGGGTCACTTTTGACGTTGCTGACTTTCCATTGCCTTACAATGGGATACTCGGCCGTCCAGCACTCGCCAAATTCATGACAGCCTCTCACTATGCATACAACGTGTTGAAGATGCCAGGCCCGATAAGTGTCATCTCTATCCCTGGCGACAAGAAGGATGCCCTTATCTGCGTCGACAAGATCTACCGGGAAGCAACAGCCGCAACAGATCGCAAGTCACTTGCCGTTGAAGCTCCCGGGGCGAAGAAGAAGACCATGTCCGGCAAGAGTTCTGATGCCCACTCCGGCAAGCGCACTTCTTCGGAGTGCTGCACTACCGTCGAGGACGCACCATCGAGCTCCACCGGCAAGTGTAAGAAGACAATGGCAGCTCCACCAGAGACTAAGAAGGTGTCCGCCAAGGAGGATGGCACTGGTGGTACCTTCACCATCAGTGCCACTCTCGACCCTAAATAGGAAAGCGCGCTCGTTGCTTTCTTGCGGGCGAACGTCGACGTATTTGCGTGGCAACCGTCCGACATCCCCGGTGTTCCCAGGAAAGTAATCGAGCACCATCTTGCCGTCTGTCCTCATGCGCGGCCCGTCAAGCAGAAAGTTAGAAAGCAGGCATTGGAGCACCAAGAATTCATCGCAGAAGAAATCAAGAAATTGGAAGCAGCAGGCCTTGTCAGAGGAGTGCTCCATCCTACGTGGTTGGCCAACCCTGTAGTCATGCACAAGGCAAACGGGAAATGGAGGCTTTGTATCGACTTTATCGATGTCAATAAAGCTTGTCCCAAAGACCCATTTCCCTTGCCGCGCATCGACCAGATTGTTGACTCCACGGCCGGATGTGACTTGCTTTCATTCCTTGATGCATACTCAGGATACCATCAGATCTTCATGGCAGAAGAGGATGAGGAGAAGACCGCATTCATCACCCCATGTGGCACATACTGTTTCATACGGATGCCTTTCGGTTTAAAGAATGCTGGTTCAACATTTGCAAGGGTAGTCCATGACGCTTTTGAGCCGCAAATACACAGAAATGTGGAAGCCTACATGGATGACATAGTGGTCAAGAGCAAGGACAAGGCGACTCTGATTCAAGATTTAGACGAAACCTTTGCAAATCTGCGCAAGATCAACCTCAAGCTTAACCCTGAGAAGTGTGTGTTTGGAGTCCCCTCCGGCAAGCTTCTCGGGTTCTTCGTGTCTCAACGGGGAATTGAAGCCAATCCCAACAAAATCAAGGCCATTGAGCAGATTGAAGCACCAAAGCGCGTCAAGGATGTATGAAGACTTGCCGGTTGCGTAGCTGCTCTCAGCAGGTTTATCTCTAGGTCTGCTGAGCACGCCCTGCCATTTTTCAAAATATTGAAAAAGGCAGGTCCAATGAAATGGACTCCGGAAGCGGAGGCTGCACTGCAGGACTTAAAGAGATACCTGTCCTCCACTCCAACACTTGTCGCACCTAAGCCACAAGAGAAGTTGCTGCTATATATAGGGGCAACCAATCAAGTGGTTAGTGCTGCGTTAGTAGCAGAGAGGGAGGCGGATGATGAGCCAGCAACCAGGGAAGATGCATCCAGCGACAAGCAGGGGACTTCACCGGCAAGCTCTGGTCCCGACAAAGATGCAAAAAAGAATGGTGCAGCGCCCAGTTTACTTTGTTAGTTCCCTTCTACAAGGGGCTAGGTCAAGGTACTCTGGTGTGCAGAAATTGCTTTTCGGCCTTCTCATGGCCTCGAGAAAGCTGCGCCATTACTTCCAAGCACATGAGATCACAGTCGTCACTCGTTTTCCGCTGAAGAGGATATTGCAAAATCCAGAAGCAACAGGCAGGATTGTCGAGTGGGCACTGGAACTGTCAAGCTTTGGCCTCAAGTTTGAGAGCACTTCAAATATCCAAAGCAGAGCGTTGGCAGAGTTCATAGCAGAATGGACGCCAACACAAGATGAAGAAATTCCAGAAACGAGCATCCCCGTCAAGGAAGCAAGCAAAGAGTGGCTGATGTACTTTGATGGTGCCTTCTCGCTGCAAGGCGCCGGTGCGGGCGTGCTACTTGTTGCACCCACCGGAGAGCACCTCAAGTACGTAGTCCAGATGCACTTTCCCAAGGAGCAAGCAACGAACAATACCGCAGAGTATGAAGGTTTGCTTGCCGGTCTTAGGATAGCAGCAGACCTTGGGATTAAGAAGCTCATTGTCAGGGGTGACTCACAGCTTGTCGTCCGCCAAGTGAATAAAAATTATCAGAGTCCGTTGATGGAAGCTTACGTTGATGAAGTGAGAAAACTAGAAGAGCACTTTGACGGCCTACAGATGGAACATGTTCCAAGAGCTTAGAACGACATTGCCGATGGCCTGTCAAAGTGCGCCGCACTTAAGTTACCTATGGAACCAGGGATCTTTGTGCTCAAGCTGACTCGACCGTCTGTAACGCCATCAACTGGATAGAGCAAGAAGAGGAAGTTGATTTTTGGTGACTATTTTCCGGCAGAGCTCCCCGAAGCCGCCGCCAAGAAGGTCCCCAAGATCAACACCAAGGGTGCTGAGGAGCAGTCTGCTCCGGCAAGCCTTAGGGTTTGTTCCGTTGAAGCAGACGCTCCCGATAAGTTTTGCTCCGGCAAGCTTGCCGGGGGACGTCAAGCTCCGGCTGAGCCGCAGGTTCTCGCCGTAGAAGCGGATGTTCTCGCAGCAGCAGATGTGCCTTTAGTCCTTGTTGTCGAGCCGCAAGCTCCAGCATGGGCACAACAGATTGTCCGTTTCCTTCAGACAGGAGAACTTCCCGAAGAGCAAGAAGAAGCGGAAAGAGTAGCCCGGCAGTCAAGTATGTACCAGTTTGTCGACAACATACTGTACAGAAGAAGACTCAACGGTGTGAAATTGAAGTGTATTCGCCGGGAAGACGGACAAAAGCTGTTGGCAGAGATACATGGAGGCATATGTGGTCACCACATTGGCGCAAGAGCACTTGCCAGCAAAGCGTTCCGGCAAGGTTTCTTTTGGCCGACAGCCCTCCAGGATGCAACTGCACAAGTAACCAAGTGTGAAGTGTGCCAGTTCCATTCCAAACAGATACACCAGCCAGCTCAAGCTCTCCAGACGATCCCTTTGTCCTGGCCATTTTCGGTCTGGGGGCTCGACATCCTCGGCCCCTTTCCCCGAGCTGTCGGGGGCTTTGAGTACTTGTATGTTGCAATCGACAAGTTCACAAAGTGGCCGGAAGTGGAAGCAGTGAGGAAGGTGACAGCACAGTCAGCAGTCAAGTTCTTCAGGTCGATTGTTTGCCGCTTCGGGATCCCTAACAGGATCATCACCGACAACGACACTCAATTCACGAGCCGCACCTTCATGCAGTACGTCCAAGATCTTGGCGCCAAGGTCTGCTTCGCTTCTGTTGCTCATCCGAGAAGCAACGGTCAAGCGGAGAGGGCAAATGCTGAAGTGCTGCGCGGGCTCAAGACCAGGACTTTTGACAGGCTGCGCAAGTGCAGAAAGAACTGGATTGAGGAGCTGCTGGTGGTTCTTTGGTCGATCAGGACGATGCCAAATCGAGCCACTGGCCAGTCACCTTTCGCTCTAGTTTATGGAGCAGAGGCAGTTCTCCCCATGGAACTCGTATATGGGTCACCTCGAGTGCTCGCTTATGATGAGCTTGAGCAAGAGCAGCTGCGACAAGATGACGCGCTGCTCCTTGAGGAGGACCGTCTTCAGGCTGCTGTACGAGCTGCTCGATACCAGCAAGCTTTGCGCCGCTACCATAGCCGCAAAGTTAATGCCAGAAGTTTCGAGGAAGGCGACCTTGTTCCTCGGCGCGTTCAGTCCGCCAAGAATTCCAACAAGTTGACGCCAAAGTGGGAAGGTCCTTACCGGGTAAAACGAGTCACTAGGCCTGGCGCTGTCCGCCTTGAGACCGAAGATGGCATTCCGGTGAGCAACTCCTGGAACATTGAGCATCTTCATAAGTTTTACCCGTAAGGCGCGGTTGCCGGAACCTGTTCTGGCAACCACCTTTTGTACAAGTCTTGCCGATGTTGCATGTAATCCTTTGTACAAAGCCGGGCGCAGATCCCGTGCATAAGTAAAGCTCATGTGCTCCGCACATCTTGTCAATTTCATGCTTTCTATTTTTCTTTGCATGAATTATCTGACACTTTGTGCAGCACCTACCCCCGGTATGCAATAACGAGCCGTAAGGCGCCGTATCATTATTTTCTCTTCTTTCTCTTTCTCAAAGGAAGGAAGGTTCCCTCGCCCACAAGTTTGCCAGGGGGAAAGGAGAAGATAATGGTGTGGACCAGGCGTCGTTCAAGGAAGTTTCGCCTTACCGGAAAGCAAACGACAGAAAAGCTAAGTTGCCAAAGTTTGAGCAATCAGTTTTAAAATTTTTAAGTTATCTTCCTCGAACGACCGTGCTTTGTATGGAAAACCTGTGTGCGGAGGAACCAACTCGTAGCTAGTTGCGCCCTTACTTTGTTTCGAGTCCGCTCAACAACTTAAGTGAGCTGCCACTAGTTGCAACAAGGTTTCTTGTCGGTAGCGGCACCGCCAGCAGGATGCTGACGTCCCGCACTCAGCGCTCGCGGCTAAGGTGCCTGCGCCGACAAGTTCCCTAAAAGCGTAGGGCAAAAACATACAAAGGAAGGAATCAAGTAAAGGAAATAACATAGCAATCGCTACCCAACATAGAGTCATATTACAAGATAGCTTGTCGCAGCTCTAACAGATTGTTCTCATAACATGACCAGCAGCGACAAGAAAAAGAGAAAACGGGCGGCCTAATCTACGCGATCACCCTCAACCCTCTTGATCCCGCTCACCTTGTCCACAATGGGTGCGACAAGGGTCTTGAGCGCTTCCAGATCAGCATCCGGCGGCAAGGTCCTGAGGACGTTGGTGAGGTTGAGGCCTGGGTTGCGGAAGGCCACCTTCACCAGCACCTTTTTAAGAGCTCCCGCGCAGATCTTGCGTGACTCATCGGCCAGCTGCTTTGGGATCTTCTCCCGGAGTCACTGGAGGGCCGTCGCCATGCCTTTGAAGAACAAGCTAAGCTTGGCGCTGGGTTGGAGGTGCTCATCGGAGGAGTACCCGAGATCTTTCATCCCCAGCTGCGCCAGCTCCCTGTCGATGGCTGCAGCAGCATCCACGAGACCCTCCGTCCAGTGCTCCACATTCTCCCTAAAAGAGTTCTGGGCGGCGGTAGCACTTGCCAGCAGCGCCTCGTCGGCCTTGATCTTCTCCGACAAAGCCACCTCCCGCTCCCTGGCGCCGTCCAGCGTCTGAGTCAAAGTAACCAGCTTCAACTCGAGATCCGCGTTGGAGTCCTTGGCGGCGCTAAGCTCTTTGCTCCTCTCAGCGAGACGACCTTGCAGCTCGCCATGAGCGGTGGCGTCCTTCTTACGCTCACGCTTGAGCGCAGCAAGCTCCTCGCCGCTCGCCTTGAGATCGGCCTCCAGCTGCGCCATCTTCGTCTCCAGCTCCTTATTGGCGGCTTCGGCAGCTGCGGCAGCATCTTTTGCTTCCTTGAGAGCCCCGCCAAATGTTTGCTCGCGCACGGCAAGCTCCTCCTCGTGGCTGTCAATATTGACCTTGCACTGCGCCAACTCACCTTCCTGCGCAGATAGCTTCTCGGCAACAAGCCGCTGTTGCTCTTCAACTTCAGCCTTCTCGAGGAGGAAGGCTTTCCGCTCCTCAGCGACTTGCTCCCGCTCCTCTGCCAGGGACCAGAGAGTTTCTTGCCTGAAACCCCGGAGATCCTCCGCGCGCTTCTCGATATCCACTCCCGCCTTCGCGACAATCGCTTCTCGGGATACCAGCTTGGCCTGTCGGGCGCGGTAGAGCGACAACAGCTTCCGCAGCAGCTCCTCCACCTCAGGCTCGTCGCTGTTGCTGCTTGGCGCGTCGACCAGCGTCAGCCCAGCGGAGGCGAGCACTTCTCCATCCAACATCTCTCCTTCGACCGGCGCCCTGGAGCTTGACGCCCAGGGGAGCTTGATGAAGATGCCGTCGTCGGCCTTCAAATAGGCGCCGGGCTGGGGTTCTTCGGAGCCTGGCACTGCAGCAACGGCGGAGGGATCGGCGGTCGGCGTAGCGCCTGACGCTCCTGCGGCCTCGGGGCCGTCAGTACGATCGCCGGATCCCTCGCCAGCTTCTGCAGCGGCAGCTTTGGCGGCCTCTTCACCGGCGGGATCATCAGCGCCGGCTTCTCCTTCGGTGGGAACGGCGTCGTCGGTATTGCTGCGCGCGTTCTCCTCGCCGGCGACCTCGGTTTCCATCGGCTCCGTGGCAGATGGATCTGACGAACGGAAAAAGGAGAAGAATCAAGCAAATATCCAAGAAGAAAATCAGAAGAAGAAGAACCCAAGGGAAGTTTTCAAGCAAGAGGATTACCTGTACTAGGACCTGCAGTCGTGGTCTCAACCACCGGAGGGTCGCTGGCGCTGTCTCTTGCCGGAGAACTGTCCCTTGCCGGAGAATTCTCCCTTGCCGGAGAACGCTCCCTTGCCGGGGAATCCTCCCTTGGCGGTGTAGTTGAAGCAGATGGCATTTCGGGAGCAGCTTCCGGGCACTCCTGGTGAAGCTGCTCTGCTCCTACACAAACCAACAGTCAGATATCAGCAAAAAAAGAGCACCCATGCGCGCCTAACAGCAGGAAGTAAACCATATACTTACGCTGGGGGCTGCGCTGGGGGCTGCTTTGGGGAATAGTTGCCGGGTCCGGCAAGGTGGTCTCGGACACACCCCCTGCCGTCGCGGTGGATTCGTCCTTGATGACAATCACCGGGACCTTGGCTCTCTTTGCCGCTCTCTGGGCCAGCGTCCTGAAAAGGAATGGGGTCAGAGTGAAGCAAATCAGATACAAGACAAAGCAACAAAATTGAAGAACTACAAGTACAGCAAGGAATCTTACTCTTCTTCTTCCTCGTCGGAGCTGAGCGCGGAGAGATCGAAGTCTGGCTCGCCTCTGGTGCGACGAGGCGGAGGAGTAGGTTCCCTTGTCCGCTTGGCAGGAGCAGTAACGGTGGACCGGGAAGACCCCGCTTCAGTTGCCGCAGCGGCGTGAGGCGCTCCCGCGGCAACAGTGCTTGCCGCGGTAGAGCATGTCGGACGGCACGGCGGCTGTTGACTCGTCTGCCGCCCCGCTACATCCCCGGCCTTGCGGAGACGCCTTCTTGGTGGAGCAGGGGGCTCCGCTTGCGGCGAGCTAGCTGAAGGTGGGGAGGAGGAGGATCCGATCTTCAACGAGTCGCTCGCGCCCTCAGCAGGCCTGCTCGACTCAGCTTCAGGCCCGACAAGCTCTTCTTCACCGACAAGCTCCTCTCGCTCGACAAGGCTTGTCGCCTCTGCTGCCTCTGCCTCCTCCACGGTGAATCCAAACTCACCCGCGGTAGCTGCTGCCGCCGCCTCTTCCAGCCTGGTGGCGATGCGCTGCATCTCCGCATCGGTGGTGTCGCGGGTGAGGCTCTTTTGTTCATCAGGGCGGACCGGCACTTCTACCAAGCCGTCAAAGAACTCTTGCACGACGTCATCTGCAGGCTCTTGCCAAGTTGGGACAATTCCATGCGAATCGCACAGCGGCATCATTGCCCGGATGCGGTCAAGCGAGGAGTTGTTGCACAGTGGAACGACACCCCTCGGCAACATGAATGCTTCGGGATGTTGAGGATCGCGCTTGAACAGCTCCAGGATCATCGCGTCCAGTTCCAAGACAGTGAAGTTGAAGTTGAGGCCCGGGCGCAGCCTCATGATATCCGCCGCATTCTGGAACTCCCAGGCGGGCCTCCTCCTCTCCTGCAGGGGGGCGATGCGGCAGCGAAGAAAATCTACGCCAACGGCGCCTACGGTGAGCCTGGCAAGCCTGAGGTGTAGGATCCGGGTGATGGCAATCCTCATCCTATCATCTTCCGGGGCCACGTTGCTCCAATCGTTGCCGTGCGCTATTGGGGCTTGGTGCTGGGCGGTAAATGGCTGCGGGTTCTCCTCGACAATCCAGCACCAGTCTGCTCTCCATTCCTCCCACTTGCTGCGGAGCTCTCCCTCCAGATAAGCTTCCTTCTTGCCGACTCTCGAGATCCAGGCGATTCCGCCGGATAAAGGCTCCCCTCTCTCAACTCAGGGCATAAAGAAGTGGCGGAAAAGAGCTACATTTGGATAGACTCCGACAAAGTTTTCGCAGAGATGTGCGAAAACTGCCATGGTCAGAGCAGCATTGGGGGTGAAGTCAAGGAAGCGGAACCCGTAGGTGTTCATGATATCGTAGAAAAATTCAGAGAAAGGCGGGCAGAGCCCGTAGTAGAAGAACAACGCGAAGAAAGGGTATCCATTCGGAGCCAAGTCCGAAGCGGCAGCTGGGAGTACCTTCGTACACGGATGCGCTCGTGTCTCCGTCGACCAGAAGAGGTAGTAGTACTCCCTCAGCTCCTTCGCGGCGAGCTGGGGGGGAAGATTGCCCGCTCCTTTCGCAGCGCCGCGAGCCGCTGCGCCTCGGCCGACTTCACGACCTTCCCCTTGTCGGCTTTCGGAGCCATGGCGGAGGTGGTGGGGGAGATCGACGGCATTGGTGATGCTAGTGGCGATGGGGGGTGGAGCGCTGCTCTCTTTCAGCTTTGGGAAGAAGGGGGGAGCGCGGAGATTTCTGAGATTGGAGTAGCAACCGGCGAGATGGGCGAACTGCCCCTGTTTCCCCTGCTTATAAAGAGGGAGGGGGCGGGCGTTCCGTCTTTCCAAATAAAGAAACCACCCACGATCTCTCCCACGACGCTGCATTCAACGTGTGCCATTCGGGGATGGCGCGGTGGATGCGGAGTGAGATACGGCGTAACCTAGGCCGCGCGTGCCCGTGCCCTGTTTTGGGCCTGGCCCAACAATGTTCGGCACCGTGTGTGGCCTAGGCCCGGGGGCTCCTGTCGGTGTACTAGAGTAGGGGTACCCTAGTATCCCGAACTTGTGCACGGGCAGTTGCAGCACCCCGCGGCAAGGCTTGCCGGGTGACCGCCAAGGTACTCCATGGTTCCTTTGGAGCCATTCAAGAACAAAGTATTCAAGCCAAGGAGACAAGGCCCCGGCAAGAGGAGCTTGCCGGGAAGGCCAACCAAGGCATCTCAAGGAACTTGCCGCGACGCGCCACGCGTCCCGGCGAGGCCCGGTGAGCGACAAGCTTCCGGACGCGACAAGACAACGACCGCGGCAAGGCGCTTGCCGCGGCAGGCTACCACTCTGTACCTGCGCTCCAGCACATCCACCAACGTGTCGCCCTGGGGCCTTTCTAGGCGCGCGTGGCAAGAGGCTGTGCAGCCAGCGGTGCGCAGTAGCAAGCGGCGCTGACAAGATTGCCATCATGGCGAGCAGTGGCGTCCCTAACGGTCCCTTTTTGCACTATTTGGGTGACGTAGACGGGCATTTAATGCCTTTGTCCCCTGCCGTCAGGGTTAGGTATGATACACTGTATAGGTTGTTGTACCAACCGCAATTCCTTTTCCATTTTTACCCTTGTCTACGTTGCCACCTGTCGGTGACCCCTTTAGCATATAAAAGGAGGCCCATGTGCAATGTAGAGGGGGGGGTTCAAAGGCAGAAAAACACTCACGCTCGGTCTCGTTAGCATCTAGTGTGTACGGTAGCACTCAGTGCTCCCGAGCAAGAACTCAATACACTCAGACATGCAGCAGTAGGAGTATTATCTCTCCGGAGAGCTCCGAAGCTGGGTAAACCGCTCGTGTGCTTCGCCTCGATCCGCTCTTCGTGCGATCTCCGCCCCCCGCCGAACCTAAAGGGGCCCGGTCCGCCGGCCCCATAGGTGTTCGTGGATCAGCCTCCCCGACATCTAATAATGTCGCTGGAAAATTGATGCAATGCCACAGTTAAAAGCAAATTACATGTTTAACAAATTTTATTGTTAATATAATCTCTATGTTAATATTAATAAATGCCACCGTTTGAGAAATGCTACTGTCTTGCTTTCTTTCCCATTTAGATAAGGTAGATGCTTCCTTTTGTTGGCTTCTGTGTCATCCACCGTTATTGACCACTAGTTGTTTCCTTTGCACCTCTGTGTAAACAGGGTTATCTACTTCACCTCGTTGCCATTGTGTTGTTGCACTTCACAAAACACTTTTGTTTTAAGAGTGTTTTGTGCAGTTCAACCAAAATGTCACACCGACAATGTTGCTTGATTGCTTGATCTTAGTTGAACTGCACAAGAGGAGATCTTACTTCCTATCCGTGTTGGCAAATTTGGTTCAGATCTTCTTCGTGTGAGTTGTTTGAATTCCGCATCATGAGAGGTCAGTACTAGCCTTCTTTCACATGATTCTGCAGTGTGCTTTCATATGTTGTGCTACTTGTACGGTAATGTTGCTTGATTTTAGTGAATAGCACAAATGGAGACAAGACTTCCAATCTGTATGTGCACCGTAGTATCCCATTGAGGTAAGATAAGGATATTTCACAACTGTTGGCCTGTATTTTGCCACTTTCGTCAGAAAATTAATGTCATTATTTAGTGCTATACTTGTGCTCCCTAATTTACATGCCAAATCTTACATTGAAGGCGAAGCTTGTTTGTTATTGAACCAAGTGATGAAGGGGAAGAACAAGCGGAAGAAAAACAAAAATCAACTCCCGGTGCTGTAATGAAGCACTGGAACTGTGATGACACAAGTAATGATATAGTTTTGCATCTTAATTTATTGATATGGTTGGAACGAGCAATTGTTTTGCCACTGATTTGATGCCACTCTTAATGTAATACGTAATTATCTCTACTTGTGCAAACAGGGATCTTCTTTGAAGATACCATATATTTTAGTGGAACTGCACAAGAAGATGTTTGAAACATTAAACTAAGCGAGGAGTATATAGTAAGCATGTCCACCACAGTAGATAGCAATTGATGGTTCTGGAGAAGTGCTTCATCTGTATGCTCTACACAATAAGCCTCCTGACAAAGGTTTGTACTCGCCCACTGATTTCATCCATATGATTGAGCTTTGTCATATCTATTGGTGTTGTGCTACTGTTCAGATACTGTCATGAAAAAGTGGTATTGTCCTTGAGAAGTGCTTCATCTGTGTTGTTTTAAATATTTCCTTTCCTTTTTTCGAGCAAACAGGGATGCTAGCATTTAGTTGTCCTCTTGTCTTTGCACAACAGGATCATCTTCCTCTGAAGAAGAATATGGAGTACGTGAAGTGACTAGTTCCAATTATACCAGGATGAAGAAGCCCTGTCTATCTTCTCATCAGAAGGAGCAGTTGAAGGATGGTTACATTACTCCCCACAAGGCCAAACTAACTACATCTCAGAAGGACTGACAAATCTCCATTTTTTTGCTGTGATGCGCGAGTACAATGTTGTTCTGAGATTCTTTCTGGTGAGTTCCATTTTTCTAAAAGTGTGCTCAACATGGACCATGTAGGTGCCTGTTTAAACTATCAATTCATAGTATAGTTTGCTTTATACTAATCACTTTTTTGTATTTGTGCAAACAGAGGTGCTCAGCTTGATTTCAATGGGAACTACACAAAATGTTCATGAATACATCGAATCATTCATTTCCACCACAAGAAAGGAGGTGCTGATAAGTTCAAGGCGTTGCAACATATAAGGGCGAAATCATACAAGCTACGCGCGAATTTGGTTGATTATGGTGGAACTGCACAAAAAGAACAGCTGGTTTATTTGGCACGAGGTGCCATGTCAATGTCCGAACTGATGGCAAACCCTGTCCATTCCACAATCGTAGGCATTTGATATTTTGGAATGGGACAACCTTGTCAAATTTTGCTCATTGATTTTAGCAAGAAGACATGCGTTTGATATTTTTGAATCGGACGCCCTTTGCTGTCAGCAGCGTCGATCAATTTTTTCTTTATTCTTTAGTTGTGAAGTAAATATTGGCTCTCACATGTGAATCGCTGAGATGCATAATCATCGATTGTTTTGAATGTTCTGTATGAATTGTCAGGCCTGTGTGTTTGATTGCAATGTACAGGAACGCTAAAAAGCTGCTCAAACTCTTTGTACTCCTTCTGTTCCTTTTTACTTCGCACATTGTGAAAGTGCATACTTTTTTCTATAAGATTGGTCAAAGTAGAGATACATTGATAGCAGACAAAACTTGTATGCAGACTAGAAAGGACCGGAGGGAGTACATGTGAAATTGCTGCAAATGAAGTGATCACCCTGGGAATAATGCTAGTATGTATTGTTTTGCATGTTCATCCAATGCCAGTGATACAAGAATTCGAACTAATCGAAATAAATTCATTCATACATGGTCGGATTTCATATAAACATGTCGGATTTCATTACATTTCATACATTCTTCAACTAAAAAGGGGTGCGCTGGAGGTATAATTAATTAACTGAAGCTACCCACCTATGTCCGGCTGAGCCGAATAGAAACTTTAGTGACTTAACTGCAGGTGCAGTTGCATAACTAACATGTGGCCCAGATGCCTGTTGGGCCCATGTGTCAGTCAGCCAACTGCACCAACAGTTAAGTAGAAGCAGCGTCCTTCTCCAACATAGCTCTCCGACTTCACGTCGCCGCCAAGAAGCTAATCGGCCGTCAATGGTCAACCCGCCTAGCTTGGCTTCAACAGGAGGGTAGCAGTGGTGGCCTTACTTGGACCCGAGCGGCGGCGACCTACTTGTTATACTCTTCCTTGTTTTTTGTGTGGCGCGGCCTTGTTGGCAGCGGGGCGAGGCCTCGGCGGAGCCGGCGATGTCCTCTATCTCGTTGCCGGCGGGCGGCGCCTCAACGGAGCGGTGGAAATCCTCCCTCTCATTGCCGGCAGGGTGGGGCCTCGGCTGAGCCGGTGATGTCCTCTGCCTCGTTGATGGCGGGGCAGGGCCTCGGCGGAGCCGGCTGTGTCCTCTGCCTCGTTGTTGGCGCCACGGGGCCTCGGCGTAGCAGGGCCTCGTCGACGCCAGTAGAGCGGGGACTCGTCAGAGCCAGCATTGTACTCTGCCTCGTCCTCAGTCTCGCCAAACAGCGCCTCGCCTGCTTCATCGCCCTCTTTATAGGCGGTCGCAGCCTCCACCACCCGCATGCGGTACCGCCAGCGCTCGAGGCGGCCCTCGCGGGCGGAGCGGTACGAGTCGAGCAGCGCCTCCTGCTCCGCCCGCTCGACGGCGATCTGCTCCTCCGTCTGCAGGTGCTCCTGGAGGAGATGGTGGTTGTAGGCGGCGTCGGCCTGCGCCTCCCGGAACTGCTCCTCACGCTTCTGCCTCACTGTGTCCATGTGTTGGGCACGGGCCTCACCGATGGTCATGGTGCAATGCACCGGTGAGGATGGCGCGGAGGAGGGGGTTGGCGCCGGATCATTGACTACCATGTTCTCCATTGGGATGTCGTTGTCCTCCGGCTGCCTGCCGGCCAGCCGGTCGGCAGCAATGGCTGCCATCTCCTTGTGGTCCATTGTTCGCCCGTCCCGAAGAGCGCTGGAGCGCGAGGAAGCCATGGTGGGCAGTAGTGGTGTGGACAAGAGAAAGGGAACGGATGCGGATGACTGTGGCTATGGCCGGCACAATAGTTTATATAGCAATGGTGGGCGGCGGAGGGACGGAATGTGGCGCCGGAGTATCCGCCTCGGCAACCACATATCATCAATGTGGGCGGCAGATGGACGGACGGACAGCACTTGTGTCGTTTGAAGGCGGAGCAATCGCCTGCACCAGGAAGCGGGGCGGGCGGCGCTGACTGTTTCGGGCGAAAAGCGCGCGCGGGCAAGGAGATGACTTTACTTGGAGAGGATGACAATAGGGACTCACTAGGGCCATAGCCTCACGTACGCAAGTGCCTCCTTATATTATATAAAAACTATAATTTTTTTGCTTCCTCCTGGTTTCCTGACATCACGATCCCACACCATTGTCAACCTATGTAGTCAATAAACGAGAGAATTGCACAAGAAGCGGCCGACAGCTGGGACCAAGCAGGTCGAGCAGTATTTGTGTTTT
This sequence comes from Triticum dicoccoides, assembly GCF_002162155.2. Taxonomy (NCBI): domain Eukaryota; kingdom Viridiplantae; phylum Streptophyta; class Magnoliopsida; order Poales; family Poaceae; genus Triticum; species Triticum dicoccoides. The sequence continues at coordinate 67,717,894 of NC_041393.1, forward strand.
TGAGGTGTGAGCACTACAGAGTTTTTTGATGTTTAGACCAGATATTAATTTTTCTCCTCTGAACAACAACAAAAACATCGCTACAGGTATTAACTGGGCGGGCTGTGGCCCGCCTAGCCCAGGCCAGATATCCAGCCCAGATATTAATTTTTTTAAGCTGAAAATGGCTAGCCCATCTATACTTTTTTTAGGAATACCCAGGCAAGGTCAAGTGGTTATTCTCTGCCCCGCTGGGCTGCAAATCTTTCCTAGGAGGGATGCATTTGGCCTAACAAGAAAATGTGCTTTAAGAAATAATAAATGGGATGTAATTATAAAAACTAGGCAATAACTATAAAAAAATGCACCAAACATGTAATTACTTTATAAAATATTGTTTTTGGATATTGAAAATTTTAATTTCATTAATTGTTGCGAGCGCAATGTTTTGTTGGATTTTTACGTAATATAAATTTATATTGAAATTGTATTTAATCTGACTAGAAATTTCGGGATAAAAAATATTTCAGATCCCATCAAAATGTGGGAAATTTTATTGAATTCTGTCTTCAACGGTTGGTTGAAATTATTAATCGTTGTCCTAGCTAGAAAATGGTTGTACTTTTAACAAACTGTAAATGGGCTGTAGTAAATTCCATTAGAATTCAAAAATGGGTTGTACATTCTTACAAATCGCAAATGGGCTATAAGTTCTCGGCCACACACTTGTGGGCCTACTAAGTTGACGTGTCCCCTAAAAAAATAAGTTGACGCATATGCAAGTCTTTGTCAACTTATTATAGTCAACACACGGTTCTAGCAGCAGTGGCGGTTGGATGTCTATCCAACGGATGTCGTGCTTCTTCTTCAATCTCGGATATTCTTAGCTTCGGCCGCCCAAAAAATGATTCCTCCCCCTGACATCTGGGGCGCACCGTTTCGGAGGCTGTCGTGTGGGCCTACTAAGTTGGCGCGTACCAAGGGCTTTGTCAACTTAGTCAATATAAACAATTCTAGCTTCAGTGACCGAATGATGTCCATCCAACGGCCGTAGTGCTTCTTCAACCTCTAGTCTTCTTGCTCCAGCCGCCCAAAGCAGCGTCGGTCGTGCCGCCTGCTCCTGCCTCTCGTGGCCGGTTGTGCTGCCGCGGAGGCCTCACCGCCCCCATACTACTCCCACCACTGGCTAGGCCATCCCTCCACTCACCCACACCCCCTGTTATTCTGCGGCGATGGCAGCCTCCACTACTAGAAAAACCCCTACTAATGGCACACCTAATATGGCCATTAATGGCGCATCTGTGGTGCGCCATTAACAGCACGCCATTAGTAATTTTTACTAATGGCGCACCACCTGGTGCGCCATTAGTATCTGGTATACTAATGGCGCACCGCGGGTGCGCCATTAGTATAGGCCAGCGTGCGCCATTAGTATGCCTCCCAGGGGCCATGTATACCCAGGTGCTTTGGCATACTAATGGCGCACCACCACTGGATGCGCCATTAGTAACCGCAGCATACTAATGGCGCACTACCCAGTGATGCGCCATTAGTATGCACTGTCATACTAATGGCGCACTGTCCTGTGATGCGCCATTAGTATGAATATTAGGTTTTTTTTATCTTTTTATTTTCTGTTTTTTGCACAGGTTACAAAATGTATAGTTTGACAAAATATAGACAGCACACATCAACAACAGATTCATCGAATACAATAGAAGATTAGTCTTTGAATACAATTCATCATATTAGTCTCCGAATACAATTCATCATATTAGTCTCCGAATTAAAAAGACCGAACAAAGATAGAACATTATATTACAAGTCTCGAGACCGCGAGTAGCGAGTTTGTCTTCACATTACAAGTCGATATCGATCATCTAAACTACCATCACATAGAAGAGAGCTGCGGGCATCACGATGAGCATCATCACGATGAAACTCGTCTTCATCCGGTTCCTCCAACGCTCCCTCCCCTCTCCCGCTAGATAGCGGGCGTATCTAGATTCGGCCTCGGCCCTAGTGGTGTACCCTTTGTAACTGTTACCGCTGAATCGGTGAACCTGTCTCCGACACTCCTCCCAGTCATCGTAGACTCCGGGAACCTTACCCTTGTACACGACATACGTCGGCATCGCTATGCACTAGCCAAACGAAACGTTAGTACCAATTCACAGACAATACATAAGCAATATATAATTATGCAACAGAACGATCGGAAGAGAAAAGGAAGACATTAATAGCATGGATTACATCTAAGTTGAACGACTCTCGAAACCAAAGAGACATACTACAAGTTCATTAAAGTTTAATTACAACATGAGCCAATCGATGTTTCAGAACTAGACAACTCGACTCAAGGGACCGGAGCGTGGATGAAGCCGCCGTCTATCGTGGGAGTCATGAAAGAACGGGCGTTGTCATCCTGCATTTGTAGCATTGTGTCGATGTCACTGTTGGACGGTTGATTTCTGAGGTAGAACTGCCCCGAGGTACGAAGGACATCTTGATGGATGATTTCCGCAAACTCCGACTGGATGCGAAAGAATTCTTGTCGGAGGTCCGCGTCCTGGATTGCCGACACGCTCGCGGCCCAATCTTTGAGTTTACTCGGTAGCAGAAGTTGATGATGGTCCCGTACGATCGCCCGCATGTGATGGATGGCGTAGTAGGCACCCTTCTGACCGCCAGGCGGCTGCTTGACGTAGCAGAACGTCGTATTGTGGGAGAACACGTGCTTGCCGTACTTACGAATAGGCCTGGTGAAGGTGCCTCCAGATTGGGCGTAGCCGGGGAGAACATCATCAAGAACCTTCTTGACATTTGTGTAGTCTACGTTCGACTGACGGTCCGGGTCAAAATACGTGGCCATGGAATATTTGGGGCTTAGGAGGATGAGCGTGCAACGTGTGTCACTGCAGAAAACACGGAATGTTAAAAGAAAAACGATCGAAAAGTAAGAATTCATATGTTACGGGCCGGTTGAGGGGAGGACTTACTCGGGAAAGTAAGGCACGAGGAAGTTATCCTTATCTTGGTTTGCCAGAATGACGCCTTCGAGGTAAGAACTCGCGACTTGCCGGTCCCCAGCGCTGCCCAAGATCTTGGCACGCATGTAGAAGGGGTCGACTATCACGATGTCCGGGGTCTTGTCGCGAATGATCCGCATCTCCATACTCAGCGAAAATAGCCGAACGAAGGTGTAGTGCAGCGGATGAAGGTTAACCATAGCAAAGATGTCATCAAACCCCAGGACGATCGTACCCCCGATGTCGCCATCCACAAAGCCCTTGCCCTCTGGCACCTTGGCCACGAAAACCGGGTATGCCACATCCTTCTCTCTGAGACGCCGCTTCTCCAAAGAAAGAACACTGTCGTGCAGACTCCGCATAGCACCGGTTGCAGCATTGAGCATATTTGGTGGTAGCATCGCCCTACCCGCCACATGCACCCTCCTCGAGATATCCTGCGGTGAAGGTGGCCCGTCCTGAGCACGGATCGTACTCGGTGCCGGCTGGCTCGCACCCTTCTTAGTCTTTCTTTTGCGTGCCTTCTTCTTCTCCTGTAATGGGACCGAGTTCTGCTCACAGACCGCCTTCTTGAGTGTGTTGGGGCTGATAATATTTCGCACCTCGCCTATCTGAGGCTCGGTGAAGTCGGCAGCTGGAGGCGTCTCCTGAGAGCTGAACGCCAGATGGCGCCTGTTGCAACTTGGCTTCTCCGCGGTACGAGCTAGATCGCACACGTCTTTTGTTGGGTTTGGTTCTTGAGAAGGAGGCCCCATGAAGTCGCCATCGTACCCATGCTCGGCAAAGTACTGATCGACGTTGCCAAATGTATCGTCGTCGTCGTCGTCGTCGTCGTTCTGATCCTGTGCCATATGCATGTTTGGATCCAGTGGCATAGGGATGTCCGGCACCGTTACGACGGTCTTGCCATGGGGCCGACTTGGCGCCAGCACGACTGGCGGTGTTGTCTTTGGGGTGGTGTCCCCCGCCCCCAAACGAATCTGGCTCTTCGGCCAAAGCAGGGGCCAGCTCAGGCAGGCGCTGAGGGTCATCACGTCATCATCGTCGGCCCCGACGGGTCGAATCGGAGGTAACAAGTCGTCGCAGCCTGGCAGCACCCGAACCAGTTGAACCCTAAACAAGTTGGGTGGCATCTGGGTACCGTGGAACAAGGGGTTGCCCGGTTGAACGATTTTGCCCTTGGCGACATCGACCAACTCGTTGTTCACGAAGTGGAGGAGAGTGCACGGAACGTCGGCGGCGCCCTGCGAAAACATGTAGGGCGTCAGGGATGCCCAGTCAAAGGCAAGGAGATGAAGTCCTCGGCCGAGAGAGGCTTAATTAGTTACCGTGATGATGGCGTCGAGCTCGGCTAATGTCGAGGCACCGCCAACGGCGGGCGTGCAGTTGACGGAGCGGCCGCTTGCTGAAGAGGTGTCGGCCGGCGTACACCCGGGTGCATTAAGCTCCCGTGCCGGCGTCGGAGACACCAATGCCGCCTCCGCCGGAGGCACCAATGGCCCCGCCATCGCATTATGCGAGTTGCTGGCCGTGAAACTAGGAATCGGGGGCGGCCCCTGTTGGCCGCCCGCAATCCACGCACTCAACCCCGAGATCAAGGTAGGCACAAGGGCGGTGATCCTCGCTCCGAGTCGTTGTTCCACTTGCTCTTGGACAATCTCCGGAATCCGCGCCACCTGTGCCTTGAGTTCTTGAACCTCTCGCGCCTGGCTTTCCGAGCTGGTCTTTTTCTCCTTCCGCACACCAGCGGTATAGTATGACCCCCATTTTGTCGACAAGCCTTTGCCGGCCACACGACCAGCTGATGTCGGCTTACTGAGCTTATCCTTGTTCTTCATTATATTCAACCCCCTATTTAGAGTGGTGTCCCAAGGGTTGCTCTTAGTCGACCCCGCGCTACTGCTTTCAGTCGCCTGCGGAAGGAATGTGAACCATTTAGAAATTCGGCTTCATTAATTAGAATGCAACCATATGGAGCTAATTACGCGGGGGTGTATTCCTTACCAGAACAAGCTCAAGCCGCCTGGTCTTTGGATCCGTGGTAAGCTCCTTTGTTTTCGGGTCCTTCTTGTACCGGGCCCTGATGAAGTTCCTGGTCTGCTTGTCACCGTATTTATCGAAGAGGGGCGGTAGGCCTTGCTCGGCACGGCCCGCCTCCTCCTTGTCCCATATAGGCTCCGCCACTCTGTAACCGCCGGGACCGAGTGTGTGTTCCCCTATGTTCAGCTCCCGCATTTGTTTCCCCCACTCACTTGATTGGGAGCTTGCGGTGCTCGAGCAATTGATCTTGAAGTCGTTGTAGTCATCTTCGGTGATCGAAGGATTTTTCTCCTTGATCTTCTCATAACTCTCACCTTTCTCGATCATTCTCTTCACATTGCTTTTCCAAGTAGACAGGGCCTTGCTCATCTTCGTGAGGGCAGCATTGTTCACTTTATTCCCTTTGAGGCTTGTGTTTTCGAATTCAGCGGGGAACTTGTATCGTTCGTGCAGCTTCGTGAAGAGGAGGTGGCGCAAATTCCCTCGGTCAGGATGCCTCAGGTTCTCGGTGTTGATCGAGACGGTGCTC
>NC_041393.1:67723480-67724693 GCF_002162155.2 Triticum dicoccoides
AATGTTAAAAGAAAAACGATCGAAAAGTAAGAATTCATATGTTACGGGCCGGTTGAGGGGAGGACTTACTCGGGAAAGTAAGGCACGAGGAAGTTATCCTTATCTTGGTTTGCCAGAATGACGCCTTCGAGGTAAGAACTCGCGACTTGCCGGTCCCCAGCGCTGCCCAAGATCTTGGCACGCATGTAGAAGGGGTCGACTATCACGATGTCCGGGGTCTTGTCGCGAATGATCCGCATCTCCATACTCAGCGAAAATAGCCGAACGAAGGTGTAGTGCAGCGGATGAAGGTTCAACATAGCGTGGATGTCATCAAAACGCAGGACGATCGTACGCCCGATGGAGTTATCCACAAAGCCCTTGCCCTCTGGCACCTTGGCCGCGAAAACCGGGTATGCCACATCCTTCTCCCTGAGACGCCGCTTCTCCAAAGCAAGAACACTGTCATGCAGACTCCGCATAGCACCGGTTGCAGGATTGAGCATATTTGTCGGTAGCATCGCCCTACCCGCCACATGCACCCTCCTCGAGATATCCTGCGGTGAAGGTGGCCCGTCCTGAGCACGGATCGTACTCGGTGCCGGCTGGCTCGCACCCTTCTTAGTCTTTCTTTTGCGTGCCTTCTTCTTCTCCTGTAATGGGACCGAGTTCTGCTCACAGACCGCCTTCTTGAGTGTGTTGGGGCTGATAATATTTCGCACCTCGCCTATCTGAGGCTCGGTGAAGTCGGCAGCTGGAGGCGTCTCCTAAGAGCTGAACGCTAGACGGCGCCTGTTGCAACTTGGCTTCTCCGCGGTACGAGCTAGATCGCACACGTCTTTTGTTGGGTTTGGTTCTTGAGAAGGAGGCCCCATGAAGTCGCCATCGTACCCATGCTCGGCAAAGTACTGATCGACGTTGCCAAATGTATCATCGTCGTCGTCGTCGTTGTTCTGATCCTGTGCCATATGCATGTTTGGATCCAGTGGCATAGGGATGTCCGGCACCGTTACGGCGGTCTTGCCATGGGGCCGACTTGGCGCCGGCACGACTGGCGGTGTTGTCTTTGGGGTGGTGTCCCCCGCCCCCAAACGAATCTGGCTCTTCGGCCAAAGCAGGGGCCAGCTCAGGCAGGCGCTGAGGGTCATCACGTCATCATCGTCGGCCCCGACGGGTCGAATCGGAGGTAACAAGTCGTCGCAGCCTGGCAGCACCCGAACCAGTTGAACCCTAA
>NC_041393.1:67727016-67729786 GCF_002162155.2 Triticum dicoccoides
AACTAAGATACCCCGGCCCATGCATTAGTCACAAGTACCCCATATGTCCTATTTTTAGCAAAGTCATGCTAAAATTCACGGAAAATTTCAGCATGACCTTTGCTGAAAATAGGACATATGGAGTACCCGAATTTGCCGGAACGGAAGTTAATCGACATTCCGGCAAACTCAAGGGCCTCTCGGGGTACCTGCAAAATCATCACGACACGATGGTCGGAGACAAAACCCAGCAAACTAGCAAAATCATCACAAATTGTTTTCTGTTAAAGATGATCATCATCTTTACAAGTCTTTCTCAATGTGATCACAAGTAATTCAGAGGCATCACAAGTAATTCAGAGCATCACAAGGCATTAGTAGTTCAGTACATGAACAAGTTTTACAAACCCATATAAGAACAAGTGAATTCTAGTCCCATTAACACTCCTTGTTTTCTACAAACACCAAGTACTAGGGCACACAAAAGTTCTGAAATTTGTGTGCCTAACTGAATTAACTGAATTTTCAGTAACCAAATAAACTGAATTTTCAAAACTGCAAGAAATCAAGTTGAAATATAAAACCATATAGAGGTAGGTATGCTACAAGTCTACAACATATATACTAATTAATCAACTGCAATCAGGAGACAGTTTCTTCTTCTAAGTCCATCTCACGGTTCGCTGAATTAAGAAAAATACATCAAAATTAGAGACTTTAGGCAAAATACATCAAAATCAGGAGACAGTTTCTTCTTCTAATTATCCAGTTTCTTAAGGCAAATGGATTGCTAGGTCAGTACCGGGACTACTATAGCATAGTCATGCTGAGCAAGAAGGTATTTGTGGAGAAGTTCATATGCCCTCACAAGGAAGCTGCACCACACCTCGCTGAAGACTATGCAACCGCTTGCAAAGGGGAAATGCCGTCTAATTTTGGAATAGCCTCAGAAAATTGGCCTAACTAGATGTTGGCTATCTTTTATAGTGTCTCTGTTACATGCCAGTTTGGTCATTGCTAACTCTTGATGTAACTGATATTTTGATTCCTGAACCCCCGATATGCTGTTGTGGTTAATCCTAAGAGAAGATTTTGAACAATGAGAAGTCCATGGATATGTTGTGTTTCTGACTTCCGTTGAGGATCATGGAAATTGGATATGTGAGTGGTCGGTGGACCAACTTTTCACTAAAAATAACAGAAGAGTCCTTTGTTTTCCACTAAAATTATCAGTGTCATCTGGTTTCATGGCAATATTTATCTAGCATGTTCCGTATTGATTTCATTGTATTTTCTGTTCCATCATATTTCAGTTAGTACTAAGGTTCTTTTTTTAGGGAACTCAGTTAGTACTCAGTTTACAGAAACGGTTCGATGTCTATCATATACAACCATTTTCCCTGTTATAAAAGACATGAAAGATCACAACAATATTGATCTGAAAAGAACAGAAAAAAAGAGAAATAGTATGTATGCAGTGAAAAATATATATTTATTCATGAATTAGTAAAAGTTATACCTGGGTGATGAAGTGCCCACCAGTGTGGTGATTCTACCTTGCTTTCTCAGCCGTGGGTGATGAAGTGCCTCTGTTCTGTTGTGTCTGCAGTGTGGAGATGAATGAATTGGTATTAGGTTCAAATATGATCGATGGATACTCTAACTGTCCCAGAAATATTGAGTTTACTTGATCAAAATTGGAGGTTAAGATAGCTTGAATTTTTCGCTGGGATTAGACTTACGTTTTATTCAAAAATTCCAGCTAACTCTCTCTCAAACAAAAGAAAAATGAATCTAATTAGTCTGTTGTAAATTTTCTGCTGCACTTGTGCACATAAGTTATTCACCTGGTCTGTTACTGAGGAGTATCTCCATTTCATTTAACCGTCACAACCACAAATGCCAAATTTTCAACTCCTAGCAAGAAGAAAAGGAAGTTCACTTGGTTAAATGGAACCATGGTTCGCCTACCTTGAAATTGATGTACCAGGAGGCTAGGAGGATGCCTTTAGATGTTTGGTTTTGGTGAGCCACCAATAAAAGCTTGCTGATGGGATGCAAAGACTAAGGTAAAGAATTGTCAACTGTTTAAGTGAGGTAGAAGGTTATGCCTACTGTACTGCCAGCTTAAATATAATGCCTATTTCATCAAAAAGGAAAATGTAATGCCTAAGATCCACTATCCTGAACCGTCTTAGAACAATTACTGCTGTCGATATTTTTTAGTTTCAAACTTCAAAATGATAGCTATACTGTTCTGAATTTTTAGGATATCAGCAGTTGTTTGTATCTTTGAGTGTCTAATTCCAAGTCGAAATCGAGATTGTTAACTGCTGATAAGCTGAGGGTAGTACTAATCACCATCTTTATCTCCATTTGACAAATAGAGATGAACTCCTTTCAAATTCGGGTTAGTTGAGTTGGGAGCTGTGTTCCAGTTATGTCTGATTATCTCCTGAAACCCGGATTTCAGTTTCTGATTCCCTGTGTTCCACTGGCGGTGACCATCAGGCCTCACCAGCATAATTTTGTGCATGATCAATGGTGTTCTGTTCTGATAGGGGAGTAGTAGTAGGAATGGAGAAGGAAGCAAGCACGTGAGAGGAGGCTATGGACTTGCGGAATGGAGAAGTAAGGAGGAGGTGGTCGTACCTTGGGCGTCTAGTCTAGGTCCTGCGGCGCCGTGGCGTCGAGGGAGGCGGGTCGACGGTGGTGTGGACGGGGCGGGGTCGAGGTGGGGCAGCGGCGTCGGGGCGGGGTCGAGGCGGCGTCGGGGCGGCGGGGCAGCGTC
>NC_041393.1:67729806-67750672 GCF_002162155.2 Triticum dicoccoides
GGTGGGGTCGAGGCGGCGTCGGCGCGGCATCCGGGCGGCGAGGAGAGGGCGAGGGCGAGGGCGAGGGCGAGGGCGAGGGCAGCGGCGGTGGATCGAGAGGGAGAGAACTGGCGAGGGGGATCGGGCGAAGGGGGATCGGGCGAAGGGGGGCCACAATACTAATGGCGCACCTCACCGTGGTGCGCCATTAGTATTTTTTTTATTTCAACTCGAGCCAAAAGGTTATGTAGTACCAGAACCTATCTATGTCAAGCCCACTCTACTAGCTCGACTGGTCAGCAGCCAGTTCTCACACCAGGAGGTCCTGGGTTCGACTCCCAGGCTCCACAAATTTTTTTTTAGCATTTAAAAAGCTGTTTGATACTTATTTATGTTTAAATATGTTCAAACTTGTTTAAATAATAATAGTAATATTTTTTTATAAGACAGTAGCATTTAAAAAGCTGTTTGATACTAAATTTTTTTATAAGACGGTGCGCGGGGTGCGGGGGGTCGGCGGCGGCGGTTGAGTAGGGGAATCGAGGGTGCGGGGGGTCGGCGGCGGCGGCCGGTGGACTGGGGGATCGAGATGGCGGGGGATCGAGATGGAGGGGGATCGAGATCGAGTGTCCATGAAATTTAAAAATATTCATGATAGTTAAAAAGTACCCATGAAATACAATCGAGAAATGAAGGCTACGATTTAAATACAATCGATCTTAGCTAGCTATCTGTTCACAATCTTCTTGCCCTTCTTTTTCGCAAATGGAGTTCTTCTGTGGAACGGACGTCCTTTAGGTAGGGTGGTCCTGCTTCTTCTTGTGGTGTATGCTGCTACTTCATCGTCGTCGTCATCTTCGATCCTCGGGTCGCCGTACTTGTCGTAGTCTTGCTCATTGGCTACTCCATCCATTCTGATGATCTTCCTTTTGCCTCTCCTCACGACAACACGACTGGGCTTTGGCGGGTCGCTAATGAAGAAGCATTGGTCCACTTGGGAAGCCAGTACCCATGGCTCATTTTTCGCGGTGACGTTTGCGCCCGCGGTCTTGGATTTGGCTTCGGGTATAACCATGGTGGTGAAATACCGGTCTTCTTTTATGACGTTCTTGGCCCATCTGACACGGAACATCGGGACCTTCTCTCCAGCGTAGCTCAGCTCCCAGATCTCCTCGATCCTTCCGTAGTATCTGTCCTTGTCGTTACCGGTGTAGGATTCCATCGTTACCCCGGAGTTCTGATAACCATCGCTCTTCATGTCCTTGGCCTCGGTGTAGAATGTGTAGCCGTTGATATCGTACGCCTCATAGGTCATCAGGTTGTGCTCGGCGCCCTGTGACAAGGCGAATATGAGTTGTTCTTCCGCGGAAGAATCCTCATGTAAAGGGTACGACAGAAGCTTATGCTTGAACCAACGCGTGAAACATGAGTTGTGCTCTTTGAGTGTATCTCCGTCCGTCCTCTGTTGGCCTCGGTCATTGTACGTCTTTTTAATAAACGTTTTGTGCTCTACCACCCAAGGATCGACCACGTCTATGTGTTGTAGCGCGACTAGGTTTGCTCTTTCAAAGTCGGCGAGTCGACCCTCGAAGTCGACATGCATTTCGCGGCGACCCTCACGGTGACCCCATCCAGCGAGCCTGCCGAGGTGCCTGTTGATGGGCAGACCAACGGGGTTCTCGATGCCTAGATAATTCGTGCAATAGGAGATGCACTCTTCGGTCAGAAAGCCCCTGGCTATGCTTCCTTCTGGACGTGACATGTTGCGAACGTATCCTTTGATGACACCATTCATCCTTTCGAACGGCATCATGCTGTGCAGGAACGTCGGCCCGAGTTGGATGATATCCTCCACTATATGGACCAGCAGATGCACCATAACGTCGAAGAATGCGGGCGGGAAGTACATCTCAAGCTCGCATAGTATCACCACGATCTCTTCCTGTAGCCTTCTGAGTTGCCTCACGCCAATCGACTTCCGATAGATGACATCGAAGAAGTTGCATATGCCAAATAGCGTTTCACGGACGTGCGCGTCCATGATCCCACGGATTGCAACTGGAAGTATCTGCGTCATCAGCACGTGACAGTCGTGAGACATCATCCCGCTGAACTTCTGCTTCGCTGGGTCTAGGTATCTGCTTATCTTCCCCGCGTAACCGTAAGGAAGTTTTACTCCTAGGAGGCAGGTGAAAAACTGCTCGATCTCCTCCTGACTTAGAGTGAAGCACGCGGGAGGGTAGTCATTTCCGGTCTTCTTGGCCTTTTTGCCTTTGCGACGACTTTCCGTGTCCTGCTTCGCCTCATCATCATCATCATCATCATCATCATATATAGCGTGAAGCTCCTGCCTGATGCCCATTGATTTCAAGTCTGCCCTTGCTTTCGGCCCATCTTTGGTCCTCTCTGGCATGTTGAGCAGGGTACCAAGCAGACTCTCGCACACGTTCTTCGTGATATGCATGACATCAAGGCTGTGAGGCACACGGTGGATCTTCTAGTACGGCAAGTCCCAGAAAACAGACCTCGTTTTCCATACCTTCAGCAGCGGCTCTGGCGCCTTTCGCTTCTTTCCCGGCTCTGGCGCCTTTTGCTTCTTTCCCGGCAGTGGGCAGTCTTTCCAATTTTTCAACAGCTTGTCTATTTCCTCGCCCCTCCTCATACACGGGCGTTTTCGGGGTTCGGTTTCACCATCGAACAGATCCTTGCATTTCCTCCAACGGTCATCGTCGCGAAGCCACCTTCGATGTCCCATGAACACGGTTTTCGAAGACCCGGGATCTCTATCTAGCTGGCGATACGTTGTGTCATCCATTCACCTTACGCATCCAGAAAATCCGTGGACTACCTGCCCCGCAAGATATCCGTAACCGAGATAGTCATGCACCGTCGTGAGCAGTGCGGCTCTCATAGGGAAATATTCTTTCTCTGCGGCGTCCCACGTATTGGCTGGCGTTTTCCACAGCATGTCAAGCTCCTCTTTCAGCAGCCCCAGATACAGATTGATGTCGTTTCCTGGTTGTTTCGGCCCTTCAATTAGCATACTCATGTGAATGTACTTCCTCTTCATGCACAACCAGGGGGGAAGGTTGTACATCCACACAAACACAGGCCAGGTGCTATGTGTGCTTCTCTGGCTGCCAAACGGATTGACTCCATCGGTGCTCGCGCCCAGCACGATGTTCCTTGGATCGTTCCCAAATTCTGGGTATTCGAAGTTCAATGCTTGCCACTGGCTCGCATCCTTAGGGTGACTCAGCATCTTGTCTTTTTTATCTATCTCCGGATCATTTGCGTCATCTTCTCGCTTCTTCTCCTCCCTATCCGCGTGCCAACGCAGGAGCTTTGCTACCTTAGGATCCGCGAAATACCGCTGCAGACGAGGAGTGATCGGAAAGTACCACACCACTTTTTGAGGAGCTTTCTTCCTCTTCTTGTATCGAGTGACACCGCACACCGGACATATTGTAGACTCCGCGTGCTCGTCCCGATAAATGATGCAATTGTTCATGCACACATGGTATTTCACGTGCGGTAAATCCAGAGGACACATGATTTTCTTTGCCTCCTCCAAACTGGTCGGGCACTTGTTCCCCTTGGGAAGACGTTCGTGCCAGAATGACATGTTCTCGTCGAAGCATGCGTCGGTCATTTTGTGTTTTACCTTCATCTCCAGAGCCATGGGCGTTACTTTAAGGCGGGTATCCTCGGGCCTGCATCCTTCATACAACGGAGTAACCGCGTCTAACTCAAGTTGATCCATCTTGGCTTTCTCTCGGGCGGCAGCTCTTGCGTTATCCGTCTACTTGAGAAGCAGCTCTTGAATATGAGGGTCCTGCACCCAGCCCATCGATGGTCCAACGTCGTCTGCTCCGCCGGCATCATCATCATGTCCTGCATCTTCTACATGATGACTGTGTACAGCATCACCGTCGTGATCATCTCCTGGGGATTCTTCGTCTTCTCGCCCCCCCCCCCCCGAGCCGCGGTGGTTGTCTTGCTGCCCTTCCTCATTTCTTGCCCGGCCCCCATGAACGACTTTGTAGTCATCATCATCACCTTGCCACCGATAGCCATCCATGAAACCACGCAAGAGCAGGTGGTCCCGCACCTGCCCGGAATCCAGGTCCGCAATAAGGCTATTCAGCTTGCATCTTCGACACGGACATCTTATCTCCGTCTCGTTCTTTTGAAGCATCTCGGCCTTCGCGGACCTCAAAAACCTATTCACGATGCCTTCGGTCATCGTGCGGACCATGGTCGCCTGCGGGGTAGAGCAAAACGATATTTTAGAACCAAGAAAAAATTTGGCATGACTTTCCCTAAAAATAGGACCAAAAAGAATGCTTAATGCCAAAATTCTCGCCGAAACGGAAATGAATCAACATTCCGGCAAAATATTGGCAACTATCGCATTTCAAATACCGGTACACCTCCAAACACAAACACATATGCGACACCACAAACATATGCAACACCACGAACATACATAGATCTAGCTAGGCCATAAAAAGTGCATGTGCACATTGTTTGTAGGGAGAACAACATAAATATAGCTTCCCCCCTTACTTACCTAGCAAAACAAGGTAACTTAACCACTTAATTTGAATGAATCTATGGTGGAAATGAGGTGAAAAAGAGGAGGCACCCGAGACAAGGAGGAGGCGGTGGAGAGAATGAAGTGGGGAGAAAGTGAGTGTGGGAGGAGAGGCTGTCCAAAATATCTTGTTGCTGCCCACTTACTAATGGCGCACCAGCAACAAATGCGCCATTAGTAATCCAGGTTACTAATGGCGCACCCCCTGGCGGTGCGCCATTAGAACTTTTGCAAAAAAAGGAATAAAAGCAATAATAAAAAAAATAACATTAGTGGCGCACCTCCTGGATGGTGCGCCATTACTAGTTACAACTAGTAATGGCGCACCACCAGGGGATGCGCCATTAGTATGTTTGGACAGGCGCACTAGTTCAAAAAAAAAAATTGGTACTAATGGCGCACCGTGGTCAGGGTGCGCCATTAGTAGTTTCAACACTAATGGCGCATCAGAGGGTGGTGCGCCATTAGTATATACTAATGGCGCACCACTTGTCTGGTGCGCCATTAGTGTCATTTCCATTTATAGCCCTTTTCCTAGTAGTGCTCACACCGCAGCCGAACCAGTGAACCCTCGTACTCCTCTCTGTGTGGGCATCCACTGCCGCGTCTTCCCCAGCTCCGCGTCGTCCCCTTCCTAGACCTCTCCGTCATCCACCACCATGGTGCTCTCGGCACGGCGTGGTCAACATGGTCAAGGAACGACTTCCATCGGATGTGGACAGTACGTGGAGAGGCTGACAGCTGGGTCCACGACCGCAGCAAAGAAGTGCCTCCTTATTACGCGGAAAATAATGATACCTCCACCTCACAGCAGGGACCCACCAGACGGGCCACTGTATTTCACGAAAAAAACGTTTCCCCCCTGACTGCTGGGACCCACCAGCTATATCTTCGCATGCAAGGAAGTGCGTCCGGGCAAAAAAAATGAATCGCCCCCTGATTTCTGGGACCCACCAGGTACATATTGATACGTCTCCAACTTATCTATAATTTTTTATTGTTCCTTGCTATTATATTACCTGTTTCGGATGTTTATGGGCTTTATTTTACACAATTATATCATTTTTGGGACTAACCTACTAACCGGAGGCCCAGCCTGTATTGCTGTTTTTTTTTGCCTATTTCAGTATTTCAAAGAAAAGGAATATCAAACGGAGTCCAAACGGAATGAAACCTTCGGGAGCGTGATTTTTGAAACGAACATGATCCGGAGGACTTGGAGTGCAAGCCAAGAAGCAGCCGAGGCGGCCACGAGATAGGAGGGCGCGCCCACCCCTCCTAGGCACGCCCCTGTATCGTGGGCCCCTCGAGCAGCCACCGACGTACTTCTTCCTATATAAGCATACATACCCCGAAAACATCTAGGGAGCCACCGAATAAATATTTCCGCCACCGTAACCTTCTGTATCCGCGAGATCCCATCTTGGAGCCGTCGCCGGCGTTCTGCCGGAGGGGGAATCCATCATGGAGGGCTTCTACATCAACACCATAGCCCTTCCGATGAGTTGTGAGTAGTTTACCATAGACCTTCGGGTCCATAGTTATTAGCTCGATGGCTTCTTCTCTCTTTTTGGATCTCAATACAATGTTCTCCCCCTCTCTTGTGGAGATCTATTCGATGTAACTCTTTTTGCGGTGTGTTTGTCGAGATCCGATGAATTGTGGGTTTATGATCAAGTTTATCTATGAATAATATTTGAATCCTCTCTGAATTATTTTATGTATGATTAAGTTATCTTTGCAAGTATCTTCGAATTATCGGTTTGGTTTGGCCTACTAGATTGATCTTTCTTGCCATGGGAGAAGTGCTTAGCTTTGGGTTCAATCTTGTGGTGTCCTTACCCAGTGACAGAAAGGGTTGCAAGGCACATATTGTATTGTTGCCATCGAAGATAAAAAGTTGGGGTTTATATCATATTGCTTGAGTTTATCCCTCTACATCATGTCATCTTTCTTAATGCGTTACTCTGTTCTTATGAACTTAATACTCTATATGCATGCTGGATAGCGGTCGATGTGTGGAGTAATAGTAGTAGATGCAGGCAGGAGTCGGTCTACTTGTCACGGACGTGATGCCTATATACATGATCATGCCTAAATAATCTCATAATTAGTCGCTTTTCTATCAATTGCTCAACAGTAATTTGTTCACCCACCGTAATACTTATGCTATCTTGAGAGAAGCCTCTAGTGAAACCTATGGCCCCCGGGTCTATCTTTTATCATATAAGCTTTCAATCTACTTTTATTTGCATCTTTATTTTCTGCATCTATATTATAAAATACCAAAAATATATTTATGTTATCATATTATCTCTGTCAGATCTCACTTTCGCAAGTGGCCGTGAAGGGATTGACAACCCCTTTATCGCGTTGGTTGCGAGTTCTTTGTTTGTTTGTGTAGGTTCGTGGGACTTGTGAGGAGCCTCCTACTGGATTGATACCTTGGTTCTCAAAAACTAAGGGAAATACTTACGCTACTGTGCTGCATCACCCTTTCCTCTTTAAGGAAAACCAACGCAAGCTCAAGACGTAGCACATCTTCGCACGCAAGGAAGTGTCTGACAGTCAGGACCCACCTGGTCGAAGCATACGTAGCATTGTCATTCTGGTCACGAACATGTACGTACATACTAGTGGATGTAGAGGCGCGCATGTGTCATAGTAGAGGCGCGCACGTAGCATGTACACGTACGTACAGCGGCTAGTGTGCAAGAAAGAAAATATAGCCACGTATGTGTACATACGGGCGGGGTCTCAAACGCCTACTCGCGCATATGTACGGCCAGGGCTCGTGTACATGGATGGGTCGGAACAGAGAAACAGCATCGTCTCGTGTTCATGGGGAGCCAACCGGCTGGGTCAGAATGGAATGCATCGTCGTGTTCATCAGGAGGGCTTGGACGGAACAGGCGATGAAAACGAGGCCTGGTGTACCGCAGAACGGAGGAAACGGCCTTGTGTTCGACCGGCCACATTTGAAACGGGATCATGTTCATCGGGAGGGGTCTGGCATACCGCAAAACGGAGGAAAGTGACCTCCTAAGGTCGAAACGTGGGTCCTGTTGATCGGGAGGGGTGTGGCGTACCGCAAAACGGACGAAACGGACTTGTGTTGGAGTGCTACGGTCGAAATGGGGGTCCTGTTCATCGGGAGGGGTGTGAAGTACCGCAAAACGGACTCCACGGGATAATATTTCATCTCCACCGTCGACCTCCTCCAGCCTCCACGGGCTACTGTTCATCCACCGTCGACCTCCTCCAGCCTCCACCTGCGACTGTTCATCCATGGGCTCCTGTTCATCCAGCCTCCACCGCGCGCTACTCCACCGACTACTGTTCAACCACCCCTCTCCACGGGCTCCTGTTCAACCACCCCTCCACGGGCTACTGTTCATCCACCCCTCCACCGTCTACTGTTCATCCAACCCTCCACGGGGTCGTCCTGTTCATCCAGCCCTCCACGGGGTCCTGTTCATCCATCCCCAACCGGCTCGATCGATCGGGGTCCTGTTCATCCAGAGGCAACGCCACGGGGTCCTATTCATCCACCCCCACTGCTCACTGTTCATCCAAACACCCCCCCTCCGAACCACACACTGTTCATCCAGAGGCAGCATCGATCGGCCTCAATTAGCAGCAGTAGCGAAGAAATCGCTCGATCGGGTTTAGTTAACAGCAATCGATCGATCGCTCGGGTTCAGTAACGCGTAGCCTGCAGTGCAATCGCTCGGGTTCAGTTAGAGCCCAACGCCTCGCTCGGGTTCAGTTAGAGCCAATGCCTCGCACATGCGCGCGTACGTGTACAAGAGAAACGGGCATCGCTCGTCTCGCGACCACCCACCATAACCGGGAACTCGCCAAAATTTTCCTCGCCCTCGCTTCTACCACGGTTTTTTCCGTCATGGACGGCCCAAAGAATGTCATGCAACTGCATCTCCGGCCCGCCCAGGATGAAAAGCCCATTTTCTGTCATGATTTTTTGTCATAGAAGTAGGAGCCCACCACATCTATGATGATACTGGGTTTTGTCACAATTATCGTCATAGAAGTGTCATAAGTATGACAGAAAAAAAAATCGTTCGCCCAAAATGTCACGGATGTGTCTTTTTTTGTAGTGGGAAGACTTGGCAGTTCCTGACCCGGAAGCGCAATTGGTGGCGGCTCTTCACGTCATCCCAGATTGGACAGTACCATATTTGGCTTACATGACCCAGGGTGAGTTGCCTGAGGATGAAACCTTGGCCAGGCAGATAACCGAGCGATCTAAGTCCATGACAATTGCCAATGGCGAGTTGCATCATCGCAGTGTCACTGGGGCGTTTCAACGATGTGTCTCTCTTGAGGAAGGTCAAGAAATTCTTCGTGAGATTCATGAAGGAGATTGTGGCCATCACGCCGGGTCAAAGTCACTGGTGGCTAAAGCTTTTTGTCATGGATTTTATTGGCTGACGGCTCACACTGACGCGGAGGATCTGGTCAGTAAATGTGACGGTTGTCAGAAATTCTCACGACGAGCTCACGTACTGGCTCAAGAGCTGAGGGTGATCCCAATTACTTGGTCGTTCGTAGTCTGGGGACTTGACATGGTTGGGCCTTTCAAAGGGTCCAAAGATAAAAAGACCCACCTCTTGGTGGCAGTTGACAAATTCATAAAGTGGGTTGAGGCAGAGCCAGTTAGTAAGTGTGATGCAGCCACGGCGGTTCAATTCATGAAAAATGTGATCTTTCGTTTTGGATTTCCACATAGCATTATAACTGATAATGGTACTAATCTGTCCAAAGGCGCCATGGAGGAGTTTTGTCAACGTGAGCACATCCGGCTTGATGTTTCATCAGTAGCTCACCCTCAGTCCAATGGTCAAGCTGAAAGAGCCAATCAGGAAATCTTGAAGGGCATCAAACCCTGGCTTATGGTTCCTTTGCAGCGAGCGCCGGGTTGTTGGGTGAAGGAGTTACCTTCTGTGATATGGAGCATCAATACTACCCCCAACAGGTCTACGGGTTACACGCCTTTCTTCATGGTCTGCGGAGCAGAGGCAGTTCTACTTAGTGACATCCGTCATGACTCGCCCTGTGTGGCGGCTTAGGTGGAGGCTGATAATGAGCAAGCCCGACAGGATGCACTTGACCTGCTAGATGAGAAGCGTGAATTGGCCACAGCCCATTCGGCAAGTTACCAACAGGACTTGCGCCATTATCACAGCCACCGGGTTAAGACCAGAACCTTTCAAGAAGGTGACTTGGTGCTTTGGCTCATCCAGGATCAAACTGATGCACACAAGTTATCCTCACCTTGGGAAGGGCCCTTTGTGGTCAGCAAGAACCTGAACAATGGGTCATACTACCTTATCGATGTTCGAGAGCACAAAGACTCACGTAAGTTGAAGGAAGAGACCCATCGACCGTGGAATATAGCTCATCTTCGGCCTTACTACACCTGAGCCACCGGCTCTCATGATGTACATATTTGGACGATGTATATATTATGATAAAGTAATAAAGCAGGACCTCTGTCCTTTTCATCCTCAATGATCATATGTCTTCCTCATTATAAGTTCAAACGACCAATTGAGGGGTTGATCATCTTCGAATCTAGCTTAACCCTCTTGGTCCGGCTCATGATCGTACTCGAATCTAGTCGTTAAATCTCATGATCACTAGGGGGCTTCTTGTCCAAACATAGGTCATATTTGAACCAAAGAGAACATAGCTGCCGGTACCCTCTTGATCGGCACACTGCCAAACTCACTAGGGGGCTTCTTGATCGTATTCGAATCATAGCTTAACCCCTTTTGGGTCCGACTTTGATCGTATTCGAATCAGAGTCGTTAAAAAACTCTCAAGGTCATTTGGGAGCTTCCTATTCAAACATAGGTCGTATTCGAACCAAAGAGAACATAGTTGTCGGTACCCTCTTGATCGGCGAAATGCCAAAGCCACTAAGGGCTACATGATCGTATTCGAATCCTACCTTAACCCCTTTGGAACGGTTTACTGATCGTATTCGAATCAGAAGCCTTGTTTTTTCTATTTTGGCTTAAATTTTTTGCAAGCAATCTTTGAGTTTGTCTTGAGATTTTTTTTCAGATCTAAGTATAAGGGTGGTTTAAAGTTAACCCGGCTTGGTTTTTGGATGATAAGTTGCCAATATATGACAAACATCATACACTTGGAAGTAAGTGACTTCTAAGGATTAGGTTATCACCCTTACTGTTCGGGTCATGTAAACCGGCAATTCAAGTTCAGAATCACAGGTATGATATTATAGTGTGTTTCAAAAGCTATAACTCATAACAGGTTTATCTGTGATTCATCTTTTAATGTTGAAGGTTATATGTAAGATATTATGACCCGCCTTGCATTAAACCACCAAGGGTCCTTGTGATTTATTTCTCTGTGGAGGACCATTTACAGGCTTTTTTATGCATAAGGAAAATAGATGATAAGTATAAAGGGGTAAATATATGACGGCGGCTTAACAGTGTTAGGCGTCAAAAATGTGCACGACGGGACGACGAAGAAAAGTCATTTCCACTCTTATTACACGACTCCCCGAGTCCAAATGATTAACGTTGTTTTTCAGCAGGTTACAAATATGAGCCGCCTGGTGGGTCAATTCTCTTGCTGACCTGAAACTTCTGGATCAACCCTCTCCGCTCTTTCGTCCTGCTCCCTGTCCTGGAAGGTTGATGATGACCAGTCAATGCCATTCAATGCTTCAAATTCAGCTTCATCATCAATTAAACCGGCCCGGTTAACTTCAGGGGCGAAGGTATGCTTACGGATTGGAGGGATCAAGCTGGCCACTTTATAATGTGGCGTTGGTATTCTCCGGTTCTCCGTGTCATAACCCGGTTGGTTACCTGGAGAGATCCACCTCATCAGTAATCAGGGTGGCCATAGGGCGTATTTCTTTCACACAAGCGGCAAAGTCCTCATGTTCAAAAGAAGTGTCATCTTCCTTCAGGCTTGGATAACCAATGGCGATGTCGGCCGGGTCTAGTTCCGGTAGCCAAGCTTTGGCCCGGCTTAAAGCGGCCATGGCTCCTGCTCTTGCAAACGATCGCCTTAGTTCATTAAATCGCCGAGGCAGCACAGAAAGCTTCCTTAGCACATCCACCAGGAGGGTGGGAACTTCATTCGATAAGGCCACTGTGGCCAGAGCACGCTGAGATCCGGTGTAGAGTTGTTCTACCAGCGTATAAATCGCCTTCAGCTTGATCAGCATATCTTGGTTCAGATTTGCGCTCCTGGGACCTGCATAACAATGTCAGGTGAGTTCATACCAATTCATATGATCACTAGAGAAGTTGAAATAGTTGACATTTTCAGGGCGACTTACCAAACATGGCTGAGACCATCTGAGATACATGGCGTTGTAATCCGGCTAATTCGGCGGTCACCTCCTCAAGACCCGCCTCTGCTTTCTCAGCCCGATTGGTCAAAGCGATCTTCTCTTCAGCCCATGCCTTTTTATCCACTTCAAAGTCTTTTTTCAGTTTCTCTTGTTCAGACACACTGAATTCAAACTTGGAGTTGGCTCTTTGGGTTTCAGTCTCCTGTGCTTCTAGGCGGTTCTTCACATCAGACAGTTCTGTTTGAAGTTGAGTGCTGGTGGCCTATACAAATACCGGGTCAAAATCATGAATATTATGATACAATATTAAGTCCCAAGTCTTTTTCAAGCAACAACACTTGGCACTTGGGGCTAATGTCTATTGAAAGATTCTATCTACATGGCGGTTCATGAGAGTAAGTCCCAAGCACTTTGCAGGCAAAGTACTTGGCACTTGGGGGCTAATGCATATTGTTGTTAAATCTGCACAAGTGTTATGTTCTACACAAACATATGAAGGACCGGCTCATTCCTTTTGATTAACCCGGCCCTTGGGGACTACGGATTAAACCGGATTTTTTACAGGTTTGATCACAGAATATTACTAATACTTATATGTTTGTTCTAAGTCTACATCATATTCATCATAAGCAATAGACTTGGGGGCTGGCGTAATAAGGATAAT
Organism: Triticum dicoccoides; assembly: GCF_002162155.2. Lineage (NCBI taxonomy): Eukaryota > Viridiplantae > Streptophyta > Magnoliopsida > Poales > Poaceae > Triticum > Triticum dicoccoides. The sequence continues at coordinate 67,742,407 of NC_041393.1, forward strand.
TCAGGGAAGAGAAGAGATTATACCTCAATTTTCTGGTGCATTTGCTTCACCATATCAATTTCGACGTCACGGCTGTTGTGCACTTGGTTAAGATAACCAGAAAGAACTTCCCCAATACTCATATGAGTATAATCAGCAACATCAAACCTGACCTTGCGGCATTCCATGAGCTCCTCCTTGGCAGAACACTTGGCTAGTATTGTGGGTCTCCCCAGCCTAGTGTAGCCGGTCTTGGTAATCTCAACATCAGCGTCTTGTGGATTGTCTGTTTTGACCAGGCTAGAAACTTTAGGGTTTTCAAAGCCATCAGCGGCTTGGTCAGCAGGCGGGTCAGTAATTGACGTAGGCGGTTCATGCACCAGTTCAAGCGGCGGCTCAGCAACGGAGGCTTCAGGTGCGGCCGTCTGGAGTTCCGGCTCTTTGGGGATTGGCTTGTCGGCCGACTTGTTCTTCTTTACCTTCTTGATAGGCTTTTCTTTCCCGCTGCATAACACCAAAAGATCAGTATAAATACAAAGAACTGAAATGAATACAAGATAAGTCAGTCATTGTTACCCTGGAGCGGTCTTGAAAGTCGGTAGATTGGACTGAATTGAGTCTTCGGAGGAAGGTGGCATTTCCTGATAATTTGAGTCAGAAGGGTTCAGTGGTTGACGAGTGAGACCCGCCAAAGGATAAGAGGAATTTAAGTCGGAGGTGACCTTGTTCTAACGCTTTCGTGGCGTGTTTGGTAAGCCAGAGGAGAGTTCTGCGTCTTTGTTGGTCCGGGTCTGCCTCCGGCTCTCATGAATCTGTCGCTTCAAAAGAAATTGAGGATCTTGATAAGCTAAGGGATGTAAAAATCTTACTTTCCAGGTTACCCGTTGGATTTTTGTCTCGGAAAAGGCTCAGAGTCAGAGGAAATAATAGTTAGCTCTTCATCCACCCCGTGACTCGTGCCCGTGTCCTCCTGATCATAATCAATATCAATAAGGTGATTAAAAAATGAGCCAAGAGAGTCAAGGGCTACCTCCGACTCAGAAGAGTCCTCCAGTTGAAGTAGCTCGGAAGCGCTGGGTTTCTTTCCCCTTTTCTTCACGGCGGCTTTCCTGAGCCCTTCCTGGTTTTCTTTGCGGCCTCATGATCATATTTTGCCTTCCAGAATTTATCATCAGCCTATGAAAGTTAGCAAAGGTTTGAGTACAGATAAAACGTCAATGATGGAGATGATTTATTCAGCTTGGCGACTTACCGCTGGAGCCGGGTTAGCTTTGCAGAAAGGGCTTAAGCCCACCTTGCCACAATCTGCTAGGCTCTCATTTAAGAGCGACTTGGTCATATCATTGATGAGGTCGTCAGGTAAATCATCAGGGTTGTGCTGGAGAGGGTCATTCTTCGCGCCCGTATAAGTGCACATCAAACCGGGGCGGCGGCTCAAAAGAATAATCCTCCAGGCAAGCCAAACCTGGACCAAGTCAATACCGTTTAGCCCATTCCCCAAAAGAGCCTTGATTTTAGACATGGTAGGGGCAAGCGTCTGGCGTTCGGCGGCTGTCACTTTATCAGGAAGTGGATGATTGGAGTCGAGACGCAGAGCACGAAAGTCGGGCAGAGGGTTTTCATCAGCCGGAGAAATGTCTTGGCAATAGAACCATGTCCGGTTCCAATCTTTGGGGTGACTTCATGGGTTTGCATAAGGAAAGATAACGTCTCTCCCTCGTTGGATTGAGACCCCACCAAGCTCCAAGCTAGGTCCATTGGCACATTCATTCTGACGGTTCAAATAAAACAGCTCTCTGAAGAGTAGCAAGTTGGGCTCTTCTCCAAGATATACCTCACTAAACACTTGAAAGTTGCAAATGTTAGACACGGAGTTGGGTCCAATGTCTTGAGGACGGAGGTCAAAAAGGTGCAGGACATCTCTGAAGAACTTTGAGCCGGGTGGTGAAAAACCCCGGTTCATATGGTCAGTGAAGACGATGACCTCCCCCTCTTTGGGCTGAGGTTTTTCTTCTGTGGGGTCAGGAGCGCGATATGCCATGATTTTCTTCTTCGGTAGATAGCCAATCTTTACAAAATCATGAAGTGTGCTATCTGTAACGATGGATTTGACCCAATTGCAGGAAGTGAGTTGTTTGGGTGCCATTGTGAAGGAAGCCTAACAAAGAGTAAAAATTCCTGTTCAAATTTAAGCCGGGGAGAAAATATTACAGTGCATATTCAAGATGGCGGCTTATAAAGGGGCCTAATGGTATATGACTAATTAGTCAGGTTATGTAAGCCGCCATGAGTAGTGTAGGTTATTTAATCCGCCATGATAAAGTTGGATGATGTCTATTGAGCATGGCAATTTAATGAGGCAGTTTGAGTCGCCATGGCCCATGGCTATATGGATCTAACAAAACGCAGTTTTCACTAAGTGTTGCACAAACAAGTTTCACAGGCTGTAGCAATTATTTTGGATGAAATGTTGTTCAAGAAAAGGAAAAATTCTAGACCTAAAAACTAGTAGGGATAAGTTCATGAGTTCTAATGAGGCTTCTTGACAGGAAAAAGGGATCTGCTGGTATAAAAAATGGGTGCAAAACAACTACCGCATAAGTTCTATATTGTTGTTGATCAAAAGAGATTGCAGTAGAGGGACTACGAAAAAACAGTGAAGAACACGAAGAGCAGGCAGAAACCCTAATGCAGATCCAAGGTGCGGGAAGGCAGGAACTTACAGATGCAGATCAACTACGGAGGGTCGCCACCGTTCTCTGATCGACTCAGGTTGATGCAGCGGCCGAGGTCGAGGAAGATGAGGTGCGCTGCGGTGGCAGCGGTGGAGCTCGAGTGGTAGTAGGGTTGCGAGAGGAAGAAGACGCGGGAAAGGGGAGAATGGGGAAGACCTGGCCGTGTCTATTTATAAGGGAAGGCTGATAAGCAGGCGCGAAAAACGAGGAAGCAAAAAAATGGTTATCTAGCTACTGGGACGCCTTGATTCTCGGGATGGTCATTAAGATAAGGATCCGTTGAGATATATTGGACAAAGTATAAAATAATGGCAGATGACGTCATGGCGAGTTATCCTAAATCCATAGGATGACGTCATGGCGGGTTATAAAATTTCTGTACACACAAGAGCAGAAGATTTTTTCTAAGTATTGAAGATTGACATGAACCAGTTCAAATAAATCTAGGGCCTAATGTTGGAGATATAACTATTAGGTATGACCCGCCAGGAGGGGCCGGGTTATACCTATGGCAAGTCAAGATATGAAGCCGAGAACGACACTTGAAGATGGCGGTTCAGTTAAGGGCCCAAGCCCAAAGGCGATTCAAGGCCCGTAGAGACAAACCGCCGTATGTATATAACTTGTATTGTAAGGCAAGAATAGGGAGAGACCGAGCCAGACATAGTTTATGAGCCGGCCGGGACTCTGTGAGCCGCTGGGCGTCGATCTCTGTACATAAAGGGACGACCCGGCGGCGGTTCAGGACAAGTAACATCAGATCAAGAGCTAGGTCAAGCAGATTCGCTCCCTAGTAATCGAGACATAAGCAATTCCACTCAAAACTGGATCGTAGGCTTTTACCTTCACCGTAAGGGGTCGAACCAGTATAAACCCCGTGTCTTTTGTCCCGATTAACCCCTTTAAGCTTCCTAGTTGCGATGGCTCGACGACTAAGTCCTTTCGCTAGGACATCTGACGTGACAATTCCACGACACAGTGTGACTCACAGGAAGTTGTAAGGAAGTAGTATATCTTCATTGGTATTGAGGCGCTTCAAGAACTCTAGCATGTTTTTCTCTACATCTGCTTTATACCATGGACATGTCCATGTTTGTTCAATAATGGTATTTGGGTCAATGAACCCAATGCCATAGCGTCCACCTTTTTTCATTTCATACATCTTCATCCTGCATAATACCACAGAAAAGAATATAGTGAGGATAATTACAGGTAATGATCGATCAATGAGCACTACAGCTACCTTGAGACTTAAATTATAGAAAGAAATCACTTACAAACAATAGCAACTGACGAGAGCTTTGTCGAGTGCATCTTGATTGAATAACTAAAATAGTTCTGAATACTCAACGTTCAGAGCTAGCTTATGGAAGTAATACTCTTCCTTGACTTTCACCATGAGGGACTCTCGATTGGTACTCTTGCTAATTTTCATTTACCAATCAAGCAATTCATACATTCTCGTTGGGAGTTTCTTGACCTCCTCAGGCTTGACCAAAGGTTGGCCATTGACATATTTCTGTTTTATGTCCTCCTCTCTAAGTAGAGGCATGGGCTCAATCTTGAGGAGTTGTCCAACAGTGATACCGAGCATTTCAGCCTGCCTTCTATGCTCGTCGGTTATTTCCAGCTGGTCGGCGCCAGTACTCTCATGTGTTGATACAACAAGCGGGGAGATCGATTGCGCCGCCTGTTCTCCTAGCTGGGGAACGGTTTTCCTGCACTTTTGTCCAGCTGCTTGGCTCGAGCTCGAGCTCGACTACTTTTGTCGTCCTCGATGTGCCTTCCTGATTTGGCGCTCATAGTCTGAGTCAACAGGCTTGGGAGCTGGTGCTTTAGCCATATGAATAAAGTGGTCAATCTTATCCTAAGGCATTTTCTCCCTTGGCGGCGGTGGCGGTTTTGATCCAAAATGAGCGTCCAATTGGGCCTTCACTATGGCTTCGTTTTTCTCCTTGGTCATGTCGTAAGGCCTCTGCGGAAGAGGCCCGAGGCTTGGACCATATTGAATCGCTTGCCTCCGCCTGTACCTCTTGTACTACCTCGACTTGTAGCACTATGCACCATAGCTGCGGTGGCTCTCTTTCGCGATTGCTGAGGCAGCGGAGACGACTAACGTGGTGTCAAACTTGGAGGAGGAGTGGCACGCATTGGTAGACAAGGAGGAGGAGGAGTGGCCTCACGCGTTGGCTGAGTTGAAGTAGGAGGAGTGGCCTCACGCGTTGGCTGAGTTGAAACAGGAGGAGTGGCTTGAAGATGTGCCGGACTAGGAGGAGCGGGAGTTGTCTGCTCCTCGTCACCTCCTGGGATGTCAAGCTCTAGTTGACGCGGTGTCGGTGGCCTTCGAAAGATGATGCAATCCTTTCTCCATAGGATGATACGATGTATGGCCTCTCCTAGTGTGTGCTCCTCGTCACCTCCAGGAATGTCAAGCGCTAGCCCCAAATATTGGTCCACCACCTCATCAACCACGACACGAGCATAGCCGGCTGGAATCGTTCTGCAATGGTAGGTTGCTCCGGGGGGATTTGTATAAGCAACGGCGTCCGCCGCCTTCATGGATATGTTCTTTATTTTGAAGTGTAGCTCACAGTTAGTGTTCTCCATGATGTCATCCACAGGGTATCTATCCAGCAGTGCGTCGCCCGTGGAGGAACCCACGATGCTTCTCGGCATGGATGGGACGGTGCTATCCAATACTGGATCATCCGCTAGCTGCTGCCGCTACTGAGACCCCCTTTCCTGGCTAAGTGAGTCGATCTGCTGCTGCTGCCACTGCAATTTGAGTGCCAAGTCCTCTTTCGCTGATTCTAGGCCTTGAAGGCGTTCTGCTTCCTGCTTCCTCTGCTTGTCCTCCAGCTTCTTCTTCTTCTACTCCTCCATCTTCCTTCTCGCATGACTTCTGTAGTCGGTGTTCCAGTCAGAAAAGCCCTCATACCACGAAACAACGCCCTTGCCTCGTGTTCTTCCCGGGTGTTCAGGATTTCCCAGGGCATGCGTAAGCTCGTCGTTCTCTCTGTTGGGCGTGAACACCCCCTTTCAAGCATATTCTATTGCTTTAAGTAACTTAACATCGGCTCCTTTAAGACATGCCTTCTTTGAAACCTGTCCTGTCTTCGGGTCCAACACCCCCCATGTGCATAGAACCAAGTTCTGCACCTGGGGGGCCAGCTCAATGTAACTGGAGTGACATGTGCAGCCAACATCTCTTGCTCAGACTTATCCCACTTAGGCATTGCCACCGCGTAGCCACCTGGCCCCAGCCTATGGAATTGCTTCTTTTCTTCGGCATTGGCCTTGTTTTTTCTGGACCGTTCCTTAGATAATTCTGATTCCTTGAAGTTCACGAAAGCGGGTTAGTGTTCTCTTTGGTTCTCCAGTGTTCCCTTGAATTCTGGAGTCATCTTTCCTCCTTTGATGTAGTTATTCCATACAGTTTTCTTGTGGTTGTTGAATGCAATTGCCATCTTCCTAAGAGCAGCGTCCTTGACTTTCTCCACATCTGCAGCTGTGAAATGATCTGATAGGGTGAAATGTTCCATGAGATTTTCCCAAAGCACATTTTTTGCTCCGTCATCGACAAAAGTAAGATCTGGACGTTTCTTTGTTGGCTCTTTCCATTCTTAAAGGGAGATCGGGAGTTTGTCCTTCACAAAAACTCCGCACTAACGAACGAACTTGTTCACAATGTTCTTAGGCGCTATTGGTTCGCCATTAGTTTTGATGGCATCGATGTTGAACTTTACGCCCTCCTTCAACTTTTTGCCCGGGCCTCGCACTCTGCCTATAGAAGATTTGCTCGATCCAGAGGGCTGAAAGAAGAAAGATCGATTCGTTAATATATCTTCAAATCATTTAAAACATGTGATGATCACCAGATGCTTGCTTATATAAATATACCTCGCCGGTCTCTGTTATTTCAAGATCAACATTTTCTTCGCCATCATAATCATAGTCGTCGTCCATGACTTCATCAATTTGGTCGTCGCGATCAAATATCATATCATCGCCCTCCCCGGTATTGTTCAGATATTGGGAGCCGTCATCTTCTTCATTTCGATCATCTGGCGCGTGAGGGGAGCGTATGATCTCGAACAGGGCCTCTTCTCCCTCTCTGTCGGTATTGTCCGCCATAGCTTTTATTTAACTAATCCAAAAGAAATATAAAACAATTTAGTATTCAAATTACAATGCATGCATGCAATCAATAAGGAAATCCTGAATCATAGTACATAATATGCATCGTCTCGAATAATATATAATCTCGAATACATCGCCTCGAATATTATATGTCGAATAGATCACTAGCTATCTAGCTAATAAAGATCGAATATTACAGAATAATCTAGGCCACTCATGGTTCCCGAGGCGCGGGCGGTGGACACCCAAAGAGAAGGAACCATCACAAGATCATAGCTCCGGTCATCTCCCCAAAGACCCTGCCAGGTATTGGAGAACCTGACGTCCATAGCATCCTTGTAGCGACAGACGTGCTCGTCCTCCTCCCTGACACGGCGATGCACCACCTCCGACGGGGCCGGCTCCCTCCGCACCAAAAGTGGCCCACACGAACGCCACCAAAGGAGCTCAGGGTCGATGATGGGACTCGGGTTCCTTACCAAGCGGCGAGCCCCTCAAGGTAGCACCTCCCAGTGCCAGCCCGACGGAGCCCAGTCCCGGACATGGGTCCTCTGAAGCAGGACGTCGTCACGAACGGGTCGACGGTGAGGATGCGGGTTGGGCATCGTCGAGAACAAATACTATAGGCCGCAAAAGTAACATTTTTTAAATGATTGGATTGTGATTTCTAATATGCAAATTCGAAATTTCTATACCTAAAATTATAAGAAACTAAAAACTAACAATTCTATAACATTTCTAACATTTCTATAACAATTTGAAATTAATCTAATTCATCTAGCTAAAACTAACATTTCTAAAATACCTAAAATTTCTATAACATTTCTATATACTATTTGACATTAATCTAATCTAATTAATTAATTCACCTATAACATTTGTATAAAAACACAAAAAATAGAAAAAAAACTAAAAACTAACATTTCTATAACATTTCTAACATTTCTATAACAATTTGAAATTAATCTAATTCATCTAGCTAAAACTAACAATTCTAAAATTTCTAACATTTCTATATACTATTTGACATTAATTAATCTAATTAATTAATTCATTTAAAACATTTGTATAAAAAATAGAAAAAACAGAAAAAACTAAAAACTAAAAACTAAAAACAGAATCGTGTGTGTGTGTGCGTGTGTGTGTGTGCGCGCGTGTGCACCTACAGCACCGGCGGCGTGATACGTCTCCAACGTATCTATGATTTATGAAGTATTTATGCTATTATATTATCTATTTTGGATGTTTATGGGCATTACTAAGCCTATTTCAGTGTTTCGAAGAAAAGGAATATCAAACGGAGTCCAAACGGAATGAAAACTTTGGGAAAGTTATTTTTGGACCGGAAGCAATCCAGGGGACTTGGAGTGCACGTAAGGGAAGCTTCGAGCTAGCCACGAGGCAGGGGGGCG
>NC_041393.1:67750752-67767702 GCF_002162155.2 Triticum dicoccoides
GCGCCCCCCACCCTCGTGGGCCCCTCGACACTCCCTTGACTGACTTCTTTCACCTATATATCTCCATATACCCTAAAAACACCGAGGAGCACAATAGATCGGGAGTTCCGCCGCCGCAAGCCTCTGTAGCCACCAAAAACCAATCGGGACTCTGTTTTGGCACACTGCCGGAGGGGGGATCCCTCATCGGTGGCCATCTTCATCATCCTGGCGCTCTCCATGACGAGGAGGGAGTAGTTCACCCTCGGGGCTGAGGGTATGTATCAGTAGCTATGTGTTTGATCTCTCTCTCTCTCGTGTTCTTGATTTGGCACAATCTTGATGTATCGCGAGCTTTGGTATTATAGTTGGATCTTATGATGTTTCTCCCCCTCTACTCTCTTGTATTGAATTGAGTTTTCCCTTTGAAGTTATCTTATCGGATTGAGTCTTTAAGGATTTGAGAACACTTGACGTATGTCTTGCCGTGCTTATGTGTGGTGACAATGGGATATTCACGTGATCTACTTGATGTATGTTTTGGTGATCAACTTGCGGGTTCCATGAACTTATGCATAGGGGTTGGCACACGTTTTCATCTTGACTTTCCGATAGAAACTTTGGGGCACTCTTTGAAGTACTTTGTGTTGGTTGAATAGATGAATCTGAGATTGTGTGATGCATATCATATAATCATCCCCACGGATACTTGAGGTGACAATGGAGTATCTAGGTGACATTAGGGTTTTGGTAGATTTGTGTCTTAAGTTGTTATTCTAGTATGAACTCTATGATAGATCAAACGAAAAGAATAGCTTCGTGTTATTTTACTACGGAATCTTGAATAGATCGCTCAGAAAGGATAACTTTGAGGTGGTTTTGTACCCTACCATAATCTCTTCGTTTGTTCTCTGCTATTAGTGACTTTGGAGTGACTCTTTGTTGCATGTTGAGGGATAGTTATATGATCCAATTATGTTATTATTGTTGAGAGAACTTGCACTAGTGAAAGTATGAACCTTAGGCCTTGTTTCCTACCATTGCAATACCGTTTACGCTCACTTTTATCATTAGTTACCTTGTTGTTTTATAATTTCAGATTACAAATACCTTTATCTACCTTCCATATTGCACTTGTAACACCATCTCTTCGCCGAACTAGTGCACATATACAATTTACCATTGTATTGGGTGTGTTGGGGACACAAGAGACTTGTTATTTGGTTGCAGGGTTGCTTGAGAGAGACTATCAGTGTCAAAACCGGCGGATCTCGGATAGGGGGTCCCGAACTGTGCGTCTAGGCAGATGGTAACAGGAGACAAGGGACACGATGTTTTTACCCAGGTTCAGGCCCTCTCGATGGAGGTAAAACCCTACTCCTGCTTGATTAATATTGATGATATGGGTAGTACAAGAGTGGATCTACCACGAGATCAGAGAGGCTAAACCCTAGAAGCTAGCCTATGGTATGATTGTTGTTCGTCCTACCGACTAAAACTCTCCGGTTTATATAGACACCGAAGAGGGCTAGGGTTACAATGGGAGGAGATCTTCATATCGTATCGCCAAGCTTGCCTTCCACGCCAAGGAAAGTCCGATCCAGACACGGGACGGAGTCTTCAATCTTGTATCTTCATAGTTCGGGAGTCCGGCCAAAGGTCATAGTCCGGCCATCCGGACACCCCCTAATCCAGGACTCCCTAAGTAGCCCCTGAACCAGGCTTCAATGACGACGAGTCCGGCGCGCAAGTTGTCTTCGGCATTGCAAGGCGGGTTCCTCCTCCGAATACTTCATAGAAGATATTGAACACAAGGATAGTGTCCGGCTCTGCAAAATAAGTTCCACATGCCACCGTAGAGAGAATAATATTTGCACCAATCTAATCTGCTGACGTATCCCGCAGCGTGACATCACGCCACGACTAGGCTTTTATTCGAATCATTTTACTGTTCCACCTCAGCACGTTTAGCGAGGCGGTTTCCTTGGCACGTCTTGTCAAAGCAGAGATCGTGTCCCCTTATTCCGGGATTCTCATCAATACGGGCGTGGGTAACCCAACCGCACCATTAACCGCGGTGCTTGGGAGATAAGCGAGTTTTATTAGGCCGGTGGGGGCTCGTAGTTTCGGCCGCCCATATAAGGGGATAAGAATCTACCCTTTCCATTTACGCCTTCTTCCTTTGCCTATTCGTCCCTGCGCGCTCGAGCTCCAACGCCCAAGCCCGCACTTCCCACCTCAACCTTCTCCAATCATGTCCGGAGCGGGAGGTAGATGGATGGTGAGGGAGTCCTGGATTAGGGGGTGTCCGGATGGCCGGACTATGACCTTTGGCCGGACTCCCGGACTATGAAGATACAAGATTGAAGACTCCGTCCCATGTCCGGATGGGACTTTCCTTGGCGTGGAAGGCAAGCTTGGCGATACGATATGAAGATCTTCTCCCATTGTAACCGACTCTGTGTAACCCTAGCCCTCTCCAGTGTCTATATAAACCGGAGAGTTTTAGTCCGTAGGACGAACAACAATCATACCATAGGCTAGCTTCTAGGGTTTAGCCACTCCGATCTCGTGGTAGATCTACTCTTGTACTACCCATATCATCAATATTAATCAAGCAGGAGTAGGGTTTTACCTCCATCGAGAGGTCCCGAACCTGGGTAAAAACATCGTGTCCCTTGTCTCCTGTTACCATCCGCCTAGACGCACATTTCAGGACCCCCTACCCGAGATCCGCCGGTTTTGACACCGACATTGGTGCTTTCATTGAGAGTTCCTCTGTGTCGTCGCCCTTAGGCCCGATGGCTTCTTCGCTCGTTAATCGTGATGCGGTCCAGGACGAGACTTTGCTCCCCGGACAGATCTTCGTATTCGGCGGCTTCGCACTGCGGGCCAACTCATTTGGCCATCTGGAGCAGATCGAAAGCTACGCCCCTGGCCATCAGGTCAGGTTTGGAAGCTTAAACTACACGGCCGACATTCGCGGGGACTTGATCTTCGACGGATTCGAGCCACGACCGGGTGCGCCGCACTGTCTCGATGGGCATGATCTAGCTCTGCCGCCGGACAGCGACCAGAGTGCCGCTCACGTGTTCACTCCGACCATTAGCTTGGAGCCGACTGCGCTAGCCAGGGACGAGCGGTTGGACGCCACCCCAGGAGCCGCAATCTCTGCGGCGATAGAGCCGAATACCAGCCTAGTCCTTTGCAAGGCCCGTGACTCCAAGGTGCCGGACTCCGTTCCGGACTCTGAATATTCCGCACCTCTTTCGATCGAACCCGATTGGGCTCCGATCATGGAGTTCACCGCCGCGGACGCCTTTCAGCACTCACCCTTTGGCGATATCCTAAATTCGCTAAAGTCTCTCTCTTTGTCGAAAGAACCCCGGCCGGACTACGGTCGGGGTGGTTGGGATGCAGACGACGAAGTTTGAAACCCACCAACCACCCACTTGATAGCCACTGTCGACGATCTAACCGACATGCTCGATTTCGACTCCGAAGATATCGACAGTATGGATGGCGATAAAGGAGACGATCAGGAACCAGCACCTATAGGGCGCCGGAAAGCCGCCTCATCATACGATGTATGCATGGTGGACACATACAACAGCAACGACAACGAGGACCAAAAGGACGCGGCCAGGGATCGCTCCCCCGAAAAACAATCAAAGCAGCGGCGTAAGCGCAAGGCCAAGCCCCACCTCGACAAAGGCCCAGCCATAGAGCAGGGTGAATCAACGGACGACGAACATACCGTTGAGCATCCGTCCAAACAGGGCGGACAATCCGAACAACCAATCCCCGGGAAAGATAATAGCCCGGACGACCTCACGCCATACAAATTGTTGGAACACCATAACCTCCACCAAAGGCTCGTTGCCACTGCACGTAGCCTGAGAAAGCAAAAGCGGAGGCTCAAGACAGCGGAAGATGCACTCAAGATCAGATGGGGCAAAGTACTCAATACCGCACACAAGTACGGCAGTAGTCGCCACACAAAGAGCTATCCGAAGCGGAAACTACTACCAGAATTTGATGAAGAGGCCATAAAGCCCCCACAGTCAAAAATAAGGAAGCCACAATGTCGGATAGACGACCCTACGATCAATCTCACGCATCAAAGGACGCCGCACTCAATACGGCACGCGATCCATCCAAAAATTTGCATCAGAAAACTGGCCCAACTAGATCCATGTATAGGCCAAGAAAGCAAGCTCCAGTGAGTGATGCAATGCAAAAAATACCCGAACACGGCGGCACGCCTAAATACAGGGGCGCTGCACACCCCCAATGTTTTACCGATGAGGTGCTGGACCATGAATTCCCAGCCGGATTCAAGCCAATGAACATAGAAGCATACGACGGAACAACAGACCCTGGAGTCTAGATCGAGGATTACATCCTCCACATACACATGGCCGGAGGAGACGACCTCCATGCCGTAAAATACTTACCCCTTTAGCTCAAAGGGCCATCCCGGCATTGGCTTAAAAGCCTTCCCGAAAACACCATGGGAAGTTGGGAAGTGCTTGAGGATGCTTTCCGGGCAAATTTTCAAGGGACCTATGTCCGACCCCCAGATGCATATGATCTGAGTCATATAACTCAGCAGCCCGGAGAGTCAGCCTGGAAACTCTGGAACAGATTCCTTATTAAAAAGAATCAGATAGTCGACTGTCCGGACGCAGAGGCCCTAGCAGCTTTCAAGCATAGCGTCCGAGACGAATGGCTCGCCAGACACCTCGGCCAAGAAAAGCCGCAAACAATGGCCGCATTAACAAGCCTCATGACCCGCTTTTGTGCAGGAGAGGATAGCTAGTTGGCGAGAAGCAGCACCAGCGACCCGAATATGTCCGAACCCAGAGATGGGAACGGGAAGCCGCGCCGTAACAAAGAACCGCACCGGATAAAGGACAACAACCCGATGAGCACGGCAGTAAACGCCGGATTCAAAAGCTCTCAGCAAAATCAGAAAAAGCCGCCCCCCAAAGACGATAAGGACGAGCTATCCAACCTCAACAAAATTTTGGACAAAATATGTCAAATCCACAACACTCCAGGGAGACCTGCAAACCATACCATAGAGATTGTTGGGTCTTTAAGCAGTCCGGCAAGCTCAACGCCGAACACAAGGGGCTCAACACACCAAGTGAAGATGACGATGCACCCCACACGCAGAACACCGGAGAACAAAATAAGTTCCCACAAGAAGTCAAGACAATAAATCTACTTCAGGTGACAAAAGGGAAGAGCAGAACGGCACCTACGAAGACACGCGCCGTACAGCCAGCCCCGGAGGAGCAACCCCACTGGTTGTTACAACCAATCACCTTCGATCATCAGGATTACTCCAGAGGAGACCAGAACGCACGCTGGACTGCCTTGGTCGTAAATCCAATTATTAACGGACTCCAATTTACAAACGCCCTTATGGACGGCGGCAGCGACTTGAACCTGTTATATCAGGACACAGTCCGCAAACTCAGGGTAAACCCAGTTATAATCCACCTCGGCAACACTTCCTTTCAAGGAGTAACGCCAGGCCCGGATACCCCAAGTATGGGTTCCCTTACATTAGAAGTCACGTTCGGATCACCCGACAACTTCCAAAGCGAAAAGCTAACATTCCACATCGCCCCATTCGTAAGTCGCTATCAAGGCTACTGGGACATGAAGCTTTCGCCCGCTTTAGCGCAATACCGCATTACGCATCCCTTATACTCAAAATGCCCGGCCCAAAGGGTATCATTTCATTACAGGGGAACATAAATTGACCCCCAAAGTACGGGCAAGGGTGCGTCTACCTAGACAGCCGCCCACAAATCCAGCCCTACTATCCCGGACACGGCTAGACGAGTCCGGCATCAACATGCTTAATAGCCGCATACCCCCGTGCAAGGGGCTCCGTGTTCTCACGCCCGGAGACAATACGGCCCACCTCCTGCTCCAACTATATTTTATTTATTTCAATATAGATTTCTCGCGCGCTTATTTTTTACTAAGTTCCTCTCTTTCGCAGACGAACATCGTGCTATGCCCGTCCAGGATATGGCACAACGGAGACACAGGCGCAGACGTGCAGCAGGGACCCGTTTCAAGGATTCTTTTCAGATTAAGACCCTGCATAAACCTTTTTTACTGTCTCTTGTTGATAACATCCCCCGGTTTTCTCTACAGCCGCGGAGGAGGCTGGCATCTTGGCATGTGGCTACGCCAGAATTTTTGCACATACCTGGACACTAGGGGCTTTTTTACCAAGGGCTCTATTTTGGCCCGTCTTCATAAAGACCGAATACCTTAGGAAGTGTTCGACATCGCGAGTTTGGCCCTATATGCATCAGCTCCGAATCATGTCTTTGGTCAAATGTTGGGTTTGCCCGGCTCCTGTGTTTTGCTGCCTTACATTCCGTTATATCGGCTAACGCGGCACCAGGAGAACTACTGCGATTGTGCCCCGGTTCGGCCGGGTGAGCACCTCAGTAGAGAAAGCCGAAAACTGACTGTCATGATATAGCGAGAGACTGGTCAACCACTCAATGACTTTCGGAATCTTTAGGATTCCCCCGCATTAACGAAGGGCCGTTTCCCGATCAGGCACACTCGCGCCCCAAATTCGTGCGAGCGCGGTGCCCCTAGGGGCTATTCAGTAGCCCCACTGTCAAACTCCAATGGCTAAGTGAAAGTGATAAAGCATTATAGTCCGGTTGCCTAGTTCGCCGCGCCACCACCTCCTTTGTAGGACCAAGACGTTGGATTAAGTGTGAAAAGGCGCCTTTTTGCGAACACCCCCACATTCTATCCGTGGGGGCTGAAGCCAACGACTTCCATCTTTCAGGTTATATACAAATATATACATTAAACGGCCGCACAGGAGGCATCATGATTCTTGCAAGCACAAGTATAAAAAAGCTTTTTTCATAAAAACAAAATTCGTTTTACAAATAGTATAAGCTATTCGAACACAACATCCTTCAAGCACTGCGACTCTATTATACGAGCGCCAGGAAGAACTTCCTCAAAATAGTGCTTGGCAGGTACTCGGCTTTCGTCCGAATCCTGGGACGCAACAATACTGGCCTTCATATCTGCCCAGTATGTTTTGACACGGGCAAGAGCCATCTGTGCACCCTCTATGCACGCCGACCTCTTCATTGCATCAGCATGCGGCACCGAACCCAGGAACTGCTGCACCAAGCTAAAATAACTCTTCGGCTCCGGCTTCTCCGGCCACAAACGACTCGCAACATACCCCATGGTGAGTCCGGATAATCTGTTCAGCTCCGCCCAGGCGGCTAAACGGTCGGATACTGACGGTGGGTGTTCTGGATTGTGGTACTGCGACCAAAAAAGCTCTTCCAATTCATGGTCACCTCGGCTGCCGAAGTGTTCGGTCGCGTCCGTCGCACTTGCGGCCAAATCCAGATAAGCGTTTTCCGAACTCCACTGCTGGTCTAATGGAGCATACTTGGGGTCTCCGAACTTCATCCGCAGCATATAAGGCTTTCCAGCCGTGATATCTCCGGCCTGACGCAGCTCCTCCTTCATCGCTCTCATGGCAGAGCGAGTATCCTTGGCTTTGGCAGTGATCTTTTCAAGGTCCTTCTGAGCCGCCCTATCTTCTTGTTCAAGAAATTTACAGCGGTCGGTAGCATCCTTCAATTTTATGGCCATCTCGGCTATTTCCTTCTTGCTCTGGTAGTGAGCAGCCTGTTCGGCTCTTAGCTCTTCAGCCGCTTTAACGGCAGTCGCATCACTCTTCCTTGCTTGCTCCTTGGCTCGGGCAAGTTCCGCCCGAAGGTTCTCCACGGCAGCAGCACTATCTACATAAAATATATATATATATATATATATATATATATATATATATATATATATATATATATATATATATATATAAGGCCCGAGCGTCAGCTCCTATTACTGGGTGTCTTTTGAACATACCTTGAGCCTCGTCTAGACGCTTATTTACAAGCGCGATGTCGGCATCTGCTACATCAAGTTGTCGCTTTAGTTCGGCAGATTCATCAGTCCGGCTAGCCACCGAACGCCACGCCACCTTCATGGAATAGGCGACATATTATACCTGGGGTTATGATCCTCTGTGCACCGTCACTCGTGACGACACACAGAGTCTCAGGGGCTACTATTCATACAGGGCACATTTAATATGCGGCTCTACCAAAAGGTACACCTTTTTACATACCTCAAAGCCTGTTAGTAAACTCCTGGCAGCCTCGTACAATCCGCTTTCCGCGGATGAAATCCTTCCAATCACCGTATCCATCAACATACGGTGTTCTTCTGAGAAGGACGCCCTATCAAGCAGATCCTTCAGCCCCTCCGCCAGCGCGCAAGAGGGTGCCGGACTAGTCTGACAACCTTTTCCAGGGTCCAGACTTGAAAAAACCCTCCGGGGCGATACCTCGGGGTCGCTAGCCTCGTGAGACGGTGGAACAAGGGGAGGCGTTTCGCTCTCTATCATCTCTGGACGAAGATCCCCTGAAGACGAGCTCTGCTGAGAAGGGTTGAGATCCGAACTGCAAGATAATGTTTCGGTTATTTTCCTCAGGAATAAAACATGAGTGTGATTCATTATGGAACCCCTCCCTTCACTTACGCCTCGGGGGAGAGCGGGTCCCCTTTAGGGGGCGATTTGGCTGGGGCGTTCTCTGGTGCCGAACCCTCTGGCGAAGATTTCTTCCCCCGTTTTGAGGTTATCACCTCCGGGTCTTCAGAGGCAGTCCTTTTCTTTCCCTGATCGGGAGAATTTTCGATTCTTCCCTTCCTAACGGCCTCCTTCGTGGAGGCGGTAGCTCCTTGGTTCCCCCCTTCGCCTTCCGCCAACGGCGCGGCCTCCAGCATCCTGGTTAGCATGGGATTCGGCACGGTCTCGGGCAAGGGGGCTGGACACCTGATAAGCTTCGCCTTCGCCATCCACTCCTGTTCAGAGGACAACTCTGCTAAAGGGTAGATTTGATAAAAATATGGATGGTGTATTCAAATACGGGGCTACTTACTTTAGCGTCCGGGCGATTGCAGCTCAGACCTGCGTCCTCAGACAAATCCAGACACCTCGCTTGTGATCCGAAGAACAATTTGTACATCTCCTTGGGTGTCATTCCCATGAAATGTTGTAGGACTCGTGGTCCCTCCGGATTAAACTCCCACAGGCGGAGAGGTCGACGTTTGCAGGGCAGTGTGCGGCGAATCACCATGACTTGCGCCACTACGGTCAAATTGATATCTCTTTCTAGAAGATCTCAAATACGGCCCTGCAGCAAGGGCACGTCTTTGGGCGGCCCCCAGATAAGTCCTTCATTAACCCATGATGCCAGCCGTGGTGGGGGACCCGAGCGAAAAGTAGGTGGTGCCACCCATGTGGTGCCCCTAGGGGCTGTGATGTAAAATCAGTCCCGTTGCCATAAGCCGAGATCCTCTTGAAAAGAGCCTTCGGGCCATGGAGCGTCATCCATCTTGCTTATTATAGCCCCTCCGCACTCAGCGTGCTACCCCTCGATCATTTTCGGTTCCACTTTGAAAGTTTTTAGCCACAATCCGAAGTGGGGGTGATATGGAGGAAGGCCTCGCACACGACAATGAATGATGAGATCTGGAGGATGGACTCCGAAGCCAGGTCGTGGAACTCCAGCCCGTAGTAAAACATAAGCCCCCTCACAAAGGGATCGATCGGGAAGCCTAGCCCCCAAAGGAAGTGAGATGCGAACACCACGCTTTCACCGGGCTGGGGAGCGGGAATAGCTTGCCCTTCAGTAGGCAGTCTATGCGAGATTTCACCGGTTAGATACCTGGCATCTCTTAGCTTTCGCACATCTTCTTCCGTAATGGAGGAAGGCATCCACCGGCCTTGAGGGTCGGAGCCGGACATCTTCGAAGGTCCGAAGCGCCTAAAACTAGAGCTTTGGGTGTTGGAACTCGAAGCGAGGGGCGGATTTGATTGGTTTGAGAACAAGGGAGCCGGGCCTTGGTACCTTTATAAAGGAGGTGAATACCAAGAGCCCTCCCCGTAACCGTTTGAGACTCGCTTTCAATTAGGGAGTCATACCTAAGTCACGGTTGGGTTACCCATGCCCGTATTGACGAGAATTCCGGAATAAGGGGACACGATCTCTGCTTTGACAAGACGTGCCAAGGAAACTGCCTCGCTAAACGCGCTGAGGTGGAACAATAAAATGAATAAAAGCCTGGCCGTTACATGATGTCATGCCGTGGAATACGTCAGCAGATCCGATTAACGCAAATATTATTCTCTCTACGGTGGAATGTGGAACTTATTTTGCAGAGCCGAACACTACCCTGGTGTTCAATGTCTTCTATGAAATATTTGGAGGAGGAACCCGCCTTGCAATGCCGAAGACAACTTGCACGCCGGACTCGTCATCATTGAAGCCTGGTTCAGGGGCTACTGAGGGAGTCCTGGATTAGGGGGTGTCTGGATGGCCGGACTAAGACCTTTGGCCGGACTCCCGGACTATGAAGATACAAGATTGAAGACTCCATCCCGTGTCCGGATGGGACTTTCCTTGGCGTGGAAGGCAAGCTTGGCGATACGATATGAAGATCTCCTCCCATTGTAACCGACTCTGTGTAACCCTAGCCCTCTCCGGTGTCTATAGAAACCAGAGAGTTTTAGTCTGTAGGACAAACAACAATCATACCATAGGCTAGCTTCTAGGGTTTAGCCACTCCGATCTCGTGGTAGATCTACTCTTGTACTACCCATATCATCAATATTAATCAAGCAAGAGTAGGGTTTTACCTCCATCGAGAGGGCCCGAACCTGGGTAAAAACATCGTGTCCCTTGTCTCCTGTTACCATCCGCCTAGACGCACAGTTCGGGACCCCCTACCCGAGATCCGCCGGTTTTGACACCGACAAATGGCCTCCTCCATCACGGAGGGGCAAATCAAAAAGCTGAGGAAGGCCGGATACTTGTCTGACGACATCGCGCACCGGCTTCTAGATGAGGGGCAACTCATCCCTACCCCTAGGCCCCATGAGAGGGTTGTATTTCTCCCCCATTTCCTCCGTGGACTGGGTTTTCCTCTTCACCCATTCGTCCGGGGGCTCATGTTCTACTACGGCCAGGACTTCCACGATCTGGCCCCGAACTTCATCCTCAACATCTCGGCGTTTATCATCGTGTGTGAGGCCTTCCTCCGCATCCAGCCTCACTTTGGCCTATGGCTGAAGATCTTCAGCGTCAAGCCGAAGGTCGTGGGCGGCCGGCAAGCAGAGTGCGGAGGTGCCATGGTGGGCAAGATAGCCGACGTTACATGGCTCGAGGGCGCCTTCATAGAGACCATCAAAGGGTGGCAATCGGGGTGGTTCTATATCACCGAGCCGCGTGACCCTGAATGGGCAGCGGCCCCCGAATTCCGATCTAGTATCCCCACACGGCTCACATCTTGGAAAGAGACGGGCCTGTCATGGGGAATTCGGCGGAAGTGACCGGACTTCAAACTTGCATCAAAGACCTGATCGGCAGGAAGGTTAAACTCGTCAACATAGTCCAGGTCATGCTCTTCCGCCGGATTCTCTCGTGTCAACGATGGGCTTTCAGCTTGTGGGAGTTCGACCCGGCCCAGCACCATACTCTGTCCCGGCTCTTCGATACAAAGAATGGGGATGCCTGGAAGGTGCTATTCAAGAGCTCCGAGGTCTCCCCTCCCGTCACCGAGGATCAAGGATTCTGCGCCGAGCGCCAAGCCAGCGTGGTGAGCTTAATTTTCCCTTTACGGGGTATTTGTTTTTCATAGATTTGATTCTATGCGGGATCTAAACCCCCATCTCCTTAAGAGGACTGGCAAAAAAAGTCCGGACAGATCAACTGTCCGGCTCCCTTGCCCGAAGACCCAGCGGACGCTCGCTTGACGAAGCTGCTGGTTCCGGCACCTCACGTGGTGCCGGAGAAGAAGGCCAAGAAGAAGGCCACGGGGACTCGAAAGAGTTCCCGACGCCTGGTGGTGTCGGATTCATCGCCCGACAACCCCGAAGCACCCTCCGCCTCTGAGGACGAGGAGGAAGAAGAAAAAGCCTCTCCCCCTCCAACGGGGGAAGGAAAGAAAAGGAAAGCCGCCCCAACTGGGGAGGCCGGAGGGTACAAGAAGGGGAGAACCCTCCTTCCGGACTACACCTCCGACGCCGAAGACGGCGGGGAGGAATGGCCATCCAGGGTCAAGCCCCTGGCAAAATCGTAAGTATCCCGTCATCCGAATAACTTATGACGCCCCTCCATTATTTGGCATTTTCTGACACCGAATTTGATCATGCAGTCCGCCCAAGGCTCAGCTCGACGATTCGACGAGCGGCTCCTTGGATTCGTCGGATGTGAATAGCGCTTCACTTCCGACGGCCTCCTCCCTTCTCCCTATGGACGACGCCGAGGTGGAGTCCCGAAAGGGACTAAACCAGGAGGAGGTGGTCCTGGAGGCACCGCGAGGCGACCTCCCGGACCCCAGGCCCAAAGGGGGTAAAGCCCCGGAGGGATCCAAGTCCGGCCCCGGGCCGGACGCTGCTCCGGAACCATCAATGGTTCCAGAATCCAACAGGCGGCGCCTTCATAAGAAGGGCAAGCCTATGACGCCGGTGACCTCTGTCCATCCGGAGGCGCCGGACAATTTGCTGGAGGTGCTTAACGGCGCCTCCATCGACGAGGAACACCGCACTATTATGAGTGCGGTGATTCAGAAGGTTCAGTCTGCCAAGAGCAGGCTGACGGAAGCCTGTACAAGTCTGTTAACAGGCTTTGAAGTATGTGTTCAAAAACATATAAAAATGTCACCGCATAGACAGTAGCCCCTGATGCTCAGTTCAGCGTTCGGAAAGAAAATCCGAGCTGAGGATCTAAAAAGATATACGCAGGAGTCTAACAAAAATATGTCAATATGGGAATGCAGGCTACGCTGCTGACCTCTGCCGCACTGACTGCGGAGGTCAAAGTATTGAAGGAGAACCTCAAGCGGTCCGAGAACCAGCTCGGCCGTGCCAAGAAGCAGCTCGAGGACAAGGAGGGCATGTAATACCGCATGTAAATGTATATAGAAATACTTGGATTTAAATAATGACAGGACTAACGTAAATGTTGCAGGGGCCACAGCCGAGGTGGCGACCCTGAAGGAGGCGGTCTCCAAGGCTGAAAATAGTGCGGCCCTGGAGCGCATCGAGCGAGAGAAGCAGGAGGCGCGGGTGGCGGAGGTGCGGTAAGAGCTCCAGGCTCTCGTGGAAAAACACGAGAGTTTGGAGCGTGACTCGAAGACTCGAGAGTCCGAGCTTGCCTTGGCTCTTGAGAGTGCCAAGACCGCTAAGGCCGAAGCCCAGAAGGCCCTTCAGGAGATCGAGGCGGTGAAGAAGATAGCGGCGGGTAAGGCATTCTTTATGCAAAGCAAGAATATAAAAGTAAATTATCTGTTACTTACCCGAATCCGGAGCTCTCCAGGAGCGTTCGCCGATCTGCCCCGTAGTGTGTCTGATGCTGCCGCATTCTACCAAGCCGAAGAGGGGAGCTCGACGGAAAAGGTGTTCTGGTCTCAATATGCTGAGGCCGGACATCCGGTTCCCCTGAGCGACCAGCTGAAGCAGCTGGTCGAACTCCACAAGGTGGCCAAACAGGCCATGAAGGGCCTCATAGTTCGGCTGTGGCCTAGAGAAGCCATGCCTGGGAGTTACTTCGGTCTGGTGCGGCGGCTGGTGGACGCGTGTCCGTGGATTGAGGTCATCAAGCGCTCCGTCTGTATCGAAGGTGCCCGTCGGGCCCTTGCCCGTGCTAAAGTGCACTGGGGCAAGCTGGACGCTGAGAAGCTTTTGACGGACGCGCCACCGCCGGGCAAGGAGTATCGCATGCCCAAGATGTACTATAAGGGCGTCCTGAAGGGTGCCCGCCTTATAGCAGACGGATGCTCCAAAGATGTAATTTTTGAGTAGAGTCGCATCTTTTATCCTGTACGCTGAAAACTTTGTCCACATGCGTTAAGCAACGCTTTGTTAATTTAAAAATTACCTTCTGTGCGGCCGTTTATCAAATCTGAGAGATGCAAGTCGTCGGCTTCTACCCCCATGCCACGAGTGCTGGGGTGTTCGGGATAAACCTGAGCGCTCTTGTTCCCATTCTTGGGTCCATCTAGGGAGGCGCTCAGCACAACGAACCAGGCCATCAGACTTATAATGCTTTATCACTCTCACTTAGCCATAGAATTCTATAATTTTAAATTTCGGCGAAGCCCCTAGTATTCAGAAGACCGAGTTCGGGGCGCTATCCACGCCTAGGCCGGATAAGTCCGGCTCCTCGCTCTAAGCGGCATAAGTCTTTAAGGACTCGAAAAACCTCGCGAACAGCGACCGGTCTCTTGCACTATCATGACGGCTAGTTTTAGCTTTCTCTACTGAGGTGTTAACCCAGCTCAACTAGGGCACAATCGCAGTAGTTCTCCCAGCGCTACCTTAGCCAACATTGCGGAATGTAAGGTACCAAAACATGGGAGCCGGGCAAACCCAACTATTGACCAAAGACATGATTCGGAGCCGATGCATATAGTGCTATAAGTTCGGGGTGCCGCACTCATGAGAGTGTTCGGTCTTCTCACACCATGTTATGGGGTGCTTAAGCCCCTGGTGTATTGGTCGTACCAAAGTGTACGGTTGCAGAATGTCATGACTGAACATATTTGTATATAAAAAATAGATGAGTACAATAATAGATAAGAGCTATGTATTGTTTATTAAAAAAGGGCTGCTATGAAAGCAGAACGATACAAGTAGTGCGATAAGCAAGAGATGGGATTATTTGACATGTCCCCCTCCAGGGGCAAGCTGTGGGACTTTAAGTAAAACAGGTATTTAGCTCGTTATAGAGACCACCTGGACATTTGACGCGGCTTGTTCTCTCCCTGGCTGTTGCATCGTGTGTTCGGCGAGTGTATTGCCGGACAGGCCTTCCAAATAGTTGGGTCCTGAAAGTGTATAAAAAAGGAAACGGTGGAATAGGGAGCCCCTTAGTGCGGTTGAGCCGCATTCTGGGCGTGTCGTAGTTGTGCCCCTCCCCTTATGCCCATGGTATCTCTAAGGCGTAATTATGTACGCATGGTACCGATATCACCATCTGGCGAGGGCTGGGGTTGGGGCCGCACTGCTATGCTTGCTCGGGATGTGCCAGCCAGATTTGTTGTAGGTTACTTCGGGCTCGCTTGACGTTGTCCAGACGTTTGACACCTGGATTGGAGAGTTGCCTTGAGAGGCTACTCTGTACTTCCGCTGCCAGGGCCGCCGTGTGCTCCTCCGTTCGGAGAGAGTGTTCGGTGTTTCCATTTACCGTGATGACTCCACGAGGTCCTGGCATCTTGAGCTTGAGATATGCGTAGTGCGGCACCGCATTGAATTTTGCGAATGCGGTTCGTCCGAGCAGGGCGTGATAGCCGCTGTGAAATGGGACTATGTCGAAGATTAACTCTTCGCTTCGGAAATTATCCGGGGATCCGAAGACCACTTCGAGTGTAACCGAGCCTGTACAGCTGGCTTCTACACCTGGTATGACGCCTTTAAAGGTTGTCTTTATGGGTTTAATCCTTGAGGGATCGATGCCCATTTTTCGCACTGTATCCTGATAAAGCAGGTTCAGGCTGCTGCCGCCGTCCATTAGGACTCTGGTGAGGTGAAATCCGTCGATAATTGGGTCTAGGACCAATGCGGCGAATCTGCCGTGACGGATGCTAGTGGGGTGGTCCCTTCGATCAAAAGTGATCGGGCAGGAGGACCATGGGTTGAACTTTGGGGCGACTGGATCCAACGCATAGACGTCCTTGAGAGCATGCTTCCGCTCCCTTTTAGGGATGTGGGTTGCGTATATCATGTTCACCGTCGGCACTTGCGGGGGGAATCCCTTCTGTCCTCTGTTGTTCGGCGACCGGGGATCCTCCTCGTCATCGCTATGCAGCCCCTTGTCTCTGGTTTCGGCACTTAACTTGCCTGCCTGCTTGAACACCCAACAATCCCTGTTGGTGTGGTTGGCTGGCTGTTCGGGGGTGCCGTGTATCTCGCACGAGCGATCGAGTATCCGGTCTAAGCTGGATGGGCCCGGAGGGTTTCTTTTGAATGGCTTCTTCCGCTGACCGGGTTTAGGGCCTCTGAATCCGGCATTGACTGCCGTATCTTCAGTATTGTCACCGTTAATGCGGCGCTTGTGCTTGTTGCAACGTGACCTGCCATTGTTGTCCTTGGTATCCGAATTTCCAGGGCTCTTGGTTATGTTATTGCAACGAGCTAGCCAGTTGTCTTCTCCCGCACAAAAGCGGGTCATGAGTGTCGTGAGGGCTGCCATAGATTTCGGCTTTTCCTGTCCTAGGTTCCGGGCAAGCCATTCGTCTCGGATGTTGTGCCTGAAGGCTGCAAGGGCCTCGGCGTCCGGACAGTCGACTATTTGATTTTTCTTGGTAAGGAATGTTGGGGAACATTGCAGAAAATAAAAAAAATTCTACGGTTTCACCAAGATCCATCTATGAGTTCATCTAAGCAACGAGTGAAAGGGGAGATGCATCTACATACCACTTTGTAGATCGCGAGCGGAAGCGTTCAAAAGAACGGGGTTGAAGTAGTCGTTCTCGTTGTGATCCTATCACCGAAGATCCTAGCGCCGAACGGACGGCACCTCCGCGTTCAACACACGTACGGTCAGCATGAAGTCTCCTCCGTCTTGATCCAACAAGGGGGAAGGAGAGGTTGATGACGATCCAGTAGCACGACGGCGTGGTGGTGGATGCAGCAGAACTCCGGCAGGGCTTCCCCAAGCTGCTGCGGGAGGAGGACGAGGTGTAGCAGGGGAGGGAGGTGCCAAGAATTAAGGGTGCGGTTGCCCTCCCCCCTTCCCTCCTTTATATAGGCCCCCAGGGGGGGCGCCGGCCCTGGGAGATCAATCTCCCAAGGGGGCGGCGGCCAAGGGGGGTGGAGTGCCCCCCAAG
>NC_041393.1:67768074-67842372 GCF_002162155.2 Triticum dicoccoides
AAGGGGGGCGCACCAGCCCACTAGGGGCTGGTTCCCCTCCCACTTCAGCCCACGGGGCCCTCCGGGATAGGTGGCCCCACCCGGTGGACCCCCGGGACCCTTCCGGTGGTCCCGGTACAATACCGGGTGACCTCGAAACTTTCCCGATGGCCGAAACAGCACTTCCTATATAGTTTTCTTTACCTCCGGACCATTCCAGAACTCCTCGTGACGTCCGGAATCTCATCCGGGACTCCGAACAACATTCGGTTTGCTGCATACTCATATTCATACAACCCTAGCGTCACCGGACCTTAAGTGTGTAGACCCTACGGGTTCGGGAGACATGCAGACATGACCGAGATGGCTCTCCGGTTAATAACCAACAGCGGGATCTGGATACCCATGTTGGCTCCCACATACTCCTCGATGATCTCATCGGATGAACCACGATGTCGAGGGTTCAATCAACCCCGTATACTATTCCCTTTGTCAGACGGTATGTTACTTGCCCGAGACTCGATCGTCGGTATCCCAATACCTCATTCAATCTCGTTACCGGCAAGTCACTTTACTCGTACCGTAATGCATGATCTCGTGACCAGACACTTGGTCACCTTGAGCTCATTATGATGATGCACTACCGAGTGGGCCCAGTGATACCTCTCCGTAACACGGAGTGACAAATCCTAGTCTCGATCCGTGTCAACCCAACAGACACTTTCGAAGATACATGTAGTGCACCTTTATAGTCACCCAGTTACGTTGTGACGTTTGGTACACCCAAAGCACTCCTACGGTATCCGGGAGTTACACGATCTCATGGTCTAAGGAAGAGATACTTGACATTGGAAAAGCTCTAGCAAAATGAACTACACGATCTTTGTGCTATGCTTAGGATTGGGTCTTGTCCATCACATCATTCTCCTAATGATGTGATCCCGTTGTCAACGATATCTAATGTCCATAGTTAGGAAACCATGACTATCTATTGACCAACGAGCTAGTCAACTAGAGGCTTACTAGGGACGTATTGTGGTCTATGTATTCACACGTGTATTACGATTTCCGGATAATACAATTATAGCATGAATAGAAGACAATTATCATGAACAAGGAAATATAATAATAATTCTTTTATTATTGCCTCTAGGGCATATTTCCAACAGTCTCCCACTTGCACTAGAGTCAATAATCTAGTTACATTGTGATGAATCGAACACCCATAGAGTTCTGGTGTTGATCATGTTTTGCTCGCCAGAGAGGTTTAGTCAACGGATCTGCGACATTCAGATCAGTATGTACTTTGCAAATATCTATGTCTCCATCTTGAACATTTTCACGGATGGAGTTGAAGCGACGCTTGATGTGCCTGGTCTTCTTGTGAAACCTGGGCTCCTTGGCAAGGGCAATAGCTCCAGTGTTGTCAAAGAAGAGTTTGATCGGCCCCGACGCATTGGGTATGATTCCTAGGTCGGTGATGAACTCCTTCACCCAAATTGCTTCATGCGCTGCCTCCGAGGCTGCCATGTACTCCGCTTCACATGTAGATCCCGCCACGACGCTCTGCTTGCAGCTGCACCAGCTTACTGCTCCACCATTCAACATATACACGTATCTGGTTTGTGACTTAGAATCATCCAGATCTGTGTCGAAGCTAGCGTCGATGTAACCCTTTACGACGAGCTCTTCGTCACCTCCATAAACGAGAAACATGTCATTTGTCCTTTTCAGGTACTTCAGGATATTCTTGACCGCTGTCCGGTGTTCCTTGCCGGGATTACTTTGGTACCTTCCTACCAAACTTACGGCAAGGTTTACATCAGGTCTGGTACACAGCATGGCATACATAATAGATCCTATGGCTGAGGCATAGGGGATGACGCTCATCTCTTCTTTATCTTTTGCCGTGGTCGGGCATTGAGCCGACCTCAATCTCACACCTTGCAGTACAGGCAAGAACCCTTTCTTGGACTGATCCATTTTGAACTTCTTCAAAATCTTATCAAGGTATGTGCTTTGTGAAAGACCTATGAGGCGTCTCGATCTATCCCTATAGATCTTGATGCCTAATATGTAAGCAGCTTCTCCAAGGTCCTTCATTGAAAAACACTTATTCAAGTAGGCCTTAATGCTGTCCAAGAATTCTATATCATTTCCCATCAAAAGTATGTCATCTACATATAATATGAGAAATTCCACCGAGCTCCCACTCACTTTCTTGTAAACGCAGGCTTCTCCATAAGTCTGCATAAACCCAAACGCTTTGATCGTCTCATCAAAGCGAATGTTCCAACTCCTAGATGCTTGCACCAGCCCATAAATGGATCGCTGGAGCTTGCATACTTTGTTAGCATTCTTAGGATCGACAAAACCCTCCGGCTGCATCATATACAGTTCTTCCTTAAGATGTCCGTTAAGGAATGCTGTTTTGACGTCCATCTGCCATATCTCATAATCATAGTATGCGGCAATTGCTAACATGATTCGGATGGACTTAAGCTTCGCTACGGGAGAGAAAGTACCATCGTAGTCAATCCCATGAACTTGCCGATAACCCTTAGAGACAAGTCGAGCTTTATAGATGGTGACATTACCATCCTCGTCCGTCTTCTTCTTAAAGATCCATTTGTTTTCTATCGCTCGCCGATCATCGGGCAAGTCAGTCAAAGTCCATACTTTGTTTTCATACATGGATTCTATCTCGGATTTCATGGCTTCTAGCCATTTGTTGGAATCTGGGCCCGCCATCGCTTCTTCATAGTTCGAAGGTTCACCGTTGTCTAATAACATGATTTCCAGGACAGGGTTGCCATACCACTCTGGTGTGGAACGTGTCCTTGTGGACCTACGAAGTTCAGTAGCAACTTGATCAGAAGTACCTTGATCATCATCATTAATTTCCTCTCCATTCGGTGTAGGCACCACAGGAACGTTTTCCTGAGCTGCACTACTTTCCGGTTCAAGAGGTAGTACTTCATCGAGTTCTACTTTCCTCCCACTTACTTCTTTCGAGAGAAACTCTTTTTCCAGAAAGGATCCATTCTTGGCAACAAAGATCTTGCCCTCGGATCTTAAGTAGAAGGTATACCCAATGGTTTCCTTAGGGTATCCTATGAAGACGCATTTTTCCGACTTGGGTTCGAGCTTTTCAGGTTGAAGTTTCTTGACATAAGCATCGTATCCCCAAACTTTTAGAAACGACAGCTTAGGTTTCTTCCCAAACCATAATTCATACGGTGTCGTCTCAACGGATTTAGACGGTGCCCTATTTAAAGTGAATGTAGCTGTCTCTAGAGCGTATCCCCAAAATGATAGTGGTAAATCGGTAAGAGACATCATAGATCGCACCATATCCAATAGAGTGCGATTACGATGTTCGGACACACCGTTAGGCTGAGGTGTTCCAGGCGGCGTGAGTTGTGAAACGATTCCACATTTTCTTAAGTGTGTACCAAATTCGTGACTTAAATATTCTCCTCCACGATCTGGTCGTAAGAACTTTATCTTTCGGTCACGTTGATTCTCTACTTCATTCTGAAATTCCTTGAACTTTTCAAAGGTCTCAGACTTGTGTTTCATCAAGTAGACATACCCATATCTACTCAAGTCATCGGTGAGAGTGAGAACATAACGATATCCTCCGCGAGCCTCAACGCTCATTGGACCACACACATCAGTATGTATGATTTCCAATAAGTTGGTTGCTCGCTCCATTGTTTCGGAGAACGGGGTCTTGGTCATTTTGCCCATGAGGCATGGTTCACATGTGTCAAATGATTCATAATCTAAAGACTCTTAAAGTCCATCAGCATGGAGCTTCTTCATGCGCTTGACACCAATGTGACCAAGGCGGCAGTGCCATAAGTATGTGGGATTATTGTTATCAACTTTACATCTTTTGGTATTCACACTATGAATATGTGTAACATTACGTTCGAGATTCATTAAGAATAAACCATTGACCATCGGGGCATGACCATAAAACATATCTCTCGTATAAATAGAACAACCATTATTCTCGGATTTAAATGAGTAGCCATCTCATATCAAATGAGGTCCAGATACAATGTTCATGCTCAAACTTGACACTAAATAACAATTATTGAGGTTTAAAACTAATCCCGTAGGTAAATGTAGAGGTAGCGTGCTGATGGCGATCACATCGACCTTGGAACCATTCCCGACACGCATCGTCACCTCGTCCTTTGCCAGTCTCCGCTTATTCCGCAGCTCCTGCTGTGAGTTACAAATGTGAGCAACGGCACCGTTATCGAATACCCAGGAGTTACTACGAGTACTGGTAAGGTACACATCAATTACATGTATATCAAATATACCTTTAGTGTTGCCGGCCTTCTTGTCCGCTAAGTATTTGGGGGCAGTTCCGCTTCCAGTGACCCTTCCCCTTGCAATAAAAGCACTCAGTCTTAGGCTTAGGTCCATTCTTTGACTTCTTCCCGGCAACTGGCTTACCGGGCGCGGCAACATCTTTGCCGTCCTTCTTGAAGTTCTTCTTACCCTTGCCCTTCTTGAACTTAGTGGTCTTTTTGACCATCAACACTTGATGTTCTTTCTTGATTTCAACCTCTGCTGACTTCAGCATTGAGAATACTTCAGGAATGGTCTTCACCATCCCCTGCATATTGTAGTTCAACACAAAGCTCTTGTAGCTCAGTGGGAGCGACTGAAGGATTCTGTCAATGACCGCCTCTTCCGGGAGGTTGATCTCCAGCTGGGACAGGCGGTTGTGCAACCCAGACATTTTGAGTATGCTCACTGACAGAACTGTTTTCCTCCATCTTACAACTATAGAACTTGTCGGAGACTTCATATCTCTCGACCCGGGCATGAGCTTGAAAAATCATTTTCAGCTCCTCGAACATATCATATGCTCCGTGCTTCTCAAAACGCTTTTGGAGCCCCGGTTCTAAGCTGTAAAGCATGCCACACTGAACGAGGGAGTAATCATCAGCACGTGATTGCCAAGTGTTCATAACGTCTTGGTTCTCTGGGATGGGTGCTTCACCTAGTGGTGCATCTAGGACATAATCTTTCTTGGCTGCTATGAGGATGATCCTCAGGTTCCGGACCCAGTCCGAATAGTTGCTGCCATCATCTTTCAGCTTGGTTTTCTCTAGGAACGCATTGAAGTTCATGTTGACATGAGCGTTGGCCATTTGATCTACAAGACATATTTTGCAAAAGTTTTAGACTAAGTTCATGATAATTAAGTTCATCTAATCAAATTATTTAATGAACTCCCACTCAGATTAGACATCCCTCTAGTCATCTAAGTGTTACACGATCCGAGTCGACTAGGCCGTGTCCGATCATGACGTGAGACGGACTAGTCATCATCGGTGAACATCTCCATGTTGATCGTATCTTCCATACGACTCATGTTCGACCTTTCGGTCTCTGTGTTCCGAGGCCATGTCTGTACATGCTAGGCTCGTCAAGTTAACCCTAAGTGTTTATGCATGTGTAAAACTGTCTTACACCCGTTGTATGTGAACGTAAGGATCTAGCACACCCGATCATCACGTGGTGCTTCGAAACGACGAACTTTAGCAACGGCGCACAGTTAGGGGGAACACTTTCTTGAAATTATTATAAGGGATCATCTTATTTACTACCGTCGTTCTAAGTAAACAAGATGCATAAACATAATAAACATCACATGCAATTATATATTAGTGACATGATATGGCCAATATCATATAGCTCCTTCGATCTCCATCTTCGGGGCTCCATGATCATCTTCGTCACCGGCATGACACCATGATCTCCATCATCATGATCTCCATCATTGTGTCTTCATGAAGTTGTCACGCCAACGACTACTTCTACTTCTATGGCTAACGCGTTTAGCAATAAAGTAAAGTAATTTACATGGCGTTCTTCAATGACATGCAGGTCATACAAAAAAATAAAGACAACTCCTATGGCTCCTGCCGGTTGTCATACTCATCGACATGCAAGTCGTGATTCCTATTACAAGAACATGATCTCATACATCACAATATATCATTCATCATTCATCACAACTTCTGGCCATATCACATCACATGACAATTGCTGCAAAAACAAGTTAGACGTCCTCTAATTGTTGTTGCATCTTTTACGTGGCTGCAATTGGGTTCTAGCAAGAACATTTTCTTACCTACGAATAACCACAACGTGATTTTGTCAACTTCTATTTACCCTTCATAAGGACCCTTTTCATCTAATCCGCTCCAACTAAAGTAGGAGAGACAGACACCCGCTAGCCACCTTATGCAACTAGTGCATGTCAGTCGGTGGAACCTGTCTCACGTAAGCGTATGTGTAAGGTCGGTCCGGGCCGCTTCATCCCACAATACCGCTGAAGCAAGAAAAAGACTAGTAGTGGCAAGCAAGTTGACAAGATCTACGCCCACAACAAAATTGTGTTCTACTCGTGCAATAGAGAACTACGCATAGACCTAGCTCATGATGCCACCGTCGGGGAACGTTGCAGAAAATAAAAAAAATTCTACGGTTTCACCAAGATCCATCTATGAGTTCATCTAAGCAATGAGTGAAAGGGGAGATGCATCTACATACCACTTTGTAGATCGCGAGCAGAAGCGTTCAAAAGAACGGGGATGAAGTAGCCGTTCTCGTCGTGATCCTATCACCGGAGATCCTAGCGCCGAACGGACGGCACCTCCGCGTCCAACACACATATGGTTAGCGTGACGTCTCCTCCATCTTGATCCAGCAAGGGGGGAGGAGAGGTTGATGACGATCCAGCAGCACGACGGCGTGGTGGTGGATGCAGCAGAACTCCGGCAGGGCTTCGCCAAGCTGCTGCGGGAGGAGGACGAGGTGTAGCAGGGGAGGGAGGCGCCAAGAATTAAGGGTGCGGCTACCCTCCCCCCTGCCCTCCTTTATATAGGCCCCCAGGGGGGCGTCGGCCCTAGGAGATCAATCTCCCAAGGGGGCGGCGGCCAAGGGGGGTGGAGTGCCCCCCAAGGCAAGTGGTGCGCCCCCCCCCCACCTAGGGTTTCCAACCCTAGGCGCAGGGGGGCCCAAGGGGGGGGGCGCACCAGCCCACTAGGCGCTGGTTCCCCTCCCACTTCAGCCCACGGGGCCCTCCGGGATGGGTGGCCCCACCCGGTGGACCCCCGGGACCCTTCCGGTGGTCCCGTACAATACTAGGTGACCCCGAAACTTTCCCGATGGCCGAAACAGCACTTCCTATATAGTTTTCTTCACCTCCGGACCATTTCGGAACTCCTCGTGACGTCCGGAATCTCATCCGGGACTCCGAACAACATTCGGTTTGCTGCATACTCATATTCATACAACCCTGGCGTCACCGGACCTTAAGTGTGTAGACCCTACGGGTTCGGGAGACATGCAGACATGACCGAGATGGCTCTCCGGTCAATAACCAACAGCGGGATCTGGATACCCATGTTGGCTCCCACATACTCCTCGATGATCTCATCGGATGAACCACGATGTCGAGGGTTCAATCAACCCCGTATACTATTCCCTTTGTCAGACGGTATGTTACTTGCCCGAGACTCAATCGTCGGTATCCCAATACCTCGTTCAGTCTCGTTACCGGCAAGTCACTTTACTCGTACCATAACGCATGATCCTGTGACCAGACACTTGGTCACCTTGAGCTCATTATGATGATGCACTACCGAGTGGGCCCAGTGATACCTCTCCGTAACACGGAGTGACAAATCCCAGTCTCGATCCGTGTCAACCCAACAAACACTTTCGGAGATACCTGTAGTGCACCTTTATAGTCACCCAGTTACGTTGTGACGTTTGGTACACCCAAAGCACTCCTACGGTATCCGGGAGTTACACGATCTCATGGTCTAAGGAAGAGATACTTGACATTGGAAAAGCTCTAGCGAAATGAACTACACGATCTTTGTGCTATGCTTAGGATTGGGTCTTTTCCATCACATCATTCTCCTAATGATGTGATCCCATTGTCAACGACATCTAATGTCCATAGTCAGGAAACCATGACTATCTGTTGACCAACGAGCTAGTCAACTAGAGGCTTACTAGGGACATATTGTGGTCTATGTATTCACACGTCTATTACGATTTCCGGATAATACAATTATAGCATGAATAAAAGACAATTATCATGAACAAGGAAATATAATAATAATCCTTTTATTATTTCCTCTAGGGCATATATGCAACAAGGAACCGTGTCCAGAATTGTCTGGCCGATTCCTCTGGCTGCTAGATTATGTGGCTTAGGTCATCGGCGTCTGGTGGTAGCACATAAGTGCCCTGGAAGTTGTCAAGGAATGTGGATTCCAGGTCCTCCCAGCAACTGATTGACTCTGTTGGCAGGCTGTTAAGCCAATGTCGAGCTGGTCCTTTAAGCTTGAGCGGGAGGTATTTGATGGCGTGTAGATCATCACCACGGGCCATGTGGATATGAAGGAGATAATCCTCGATACATACCACGGGATCTGTTGTGCCATCGTATGATTCGATGTTTACGGGTTTAAAGCCCTCGGGGATTTGATGATCCATTACTTCGTCTGTGAAGCATAGTGGGTGTGTGGCGCCCCTGTACTGGGCTATATCACGATGCATCTCAAATGAGCTTGGTCTGTTGTATTCGGCCTGGCCGTATTTATCATGTCCGGCGTGACGGCTAGCGTCACGTGAAGCGGGGCGCCCATGCGATCCGTAGATCGATCTTGTTTGCCTTGCCTTATTCTCCAATATGTCTCGCAGGTCTGTTACGTCTCCCCGTACTCTGGTATGTTTTGAGCGGTGCCGGGGTGCGGCTTGGGTCGAGGGCCTGAAGGCCTCTCTGTCGCGGCCATGGGGTGGCCGATCGGGCGCATCGTACGCTGGTGATGTAGGTTTAGTTGCTTCCTCCTCAAGTTGGGGTAGCAGCCTGTGCTTTGGGTAGCTCTTGGAGGGGCGTTCGAGTTTATACTCTTCGGCCGCCAGGACTTCGGTCCATCTGTCGGCTAGCAAGTCTTGGTCAGCTCTAAGTTGCTGCTGTTTTTTCTTGAGGCTGCTTGCCGTGGCCATAAGCCTGCGTTTGAAACGCTCTTGTTCGACGAGATCCTCTTGTTGGGGAACGTTGCAGAAAATTAAAATTTTTCCTACGGTTTCACCAAGATCCATCTATGAGTTCATCTAAGCAACGAGTCTAGGGAGAGAGTTTGCATCTACATACCACTTGTAGATCGCGTGCGGAAGCTTGCAAGGTGATGATGTAGTCGTACTCGACGTGATCCAAATCACCGATGACCAGCGCCGAACGGACGGCACCTCCGCGTTCAACACACGTACGGGACGGGAGACGTCTCCTCCTTCTTGATCCAGCAAGGGGGAAGGAGAGGTTGATGAAGATCCAGCAGCACGACGGCGTGGTGGTGGATGCAGGGCGTCACAGCAGCAGGGCTTCGCCGAGACTACGAGGGAGAGACGTAACGGGGGGAGGTGGAGGCGCCAGGGGCTCGTGTGTGAAGTCCCTCCTCTCCCCCACTATATATAGGGGTGCCAGGGGGGCGCCGGCCCTAGTAGATGAGATCTACTAGGGGGGCGGCGGCCTAGGGGAGGTTTCCCTCCCCCCAAGGCACCTAGGGGTGCCTTCCACCACTAGGACTCCTCCTAGGGGGAAACCCTAGGCGCATGGGCCTATAGGGGCTGGTGCCCTTGGCCCATGATGGCCAAGGCGCACCCCCTACAGCCCATGTGGCCCCCGGGGACAGGTGGCCCCACCCGGTGGACCCCCGGGACCCTTCCGGTGGTCCCGGTACAATACCGATAACCCCGAAACTTGTCCCGATGCCCGAAATAGCACTTCCTATATATAATTCTTTACCTCCGGACCATTCCGGAACTCCTCGTGACGTCCGGGATCTCATCCGGGACTCCGAACAACATTCGGGTTTCTGCATATACATATCTTCATAACCCTAGCGTCACCGAACCTTAAGTGTGTAGACCCTACGGGTTCGGGAGACATGCAGACATGACCGAGACGCTCTCAGTCAATAACCATCAGCGGGATCTGGATACCCATGATGGCTCCCACATGCTCCTCGATGTTGTCATCGAATGAACCACGATGTCGAGGATTCGATCAAACCCTGTATGCAATTCCCTTTGTCAATCGGTACGTTACTTGCCCGAGACTCGATCGTCGGTATCCCAATACCTTGTTCAGTCTCGTTACCGGCAAGTCACTTTACTCGTACCGTGATGCATGATCCCGTGTCCAACACCTTGGTCACATTGAGCTCAATATGATGATGCATTACCGAGTGGGCCCAGAGATACCTCTCCGTCATACGGAGTGACAAATCCCAGTCTCGATCCGTGTCAACCCAACAGCTACTTTCGGAGATACCTGTAATGCACCTTTATAGTCACCCAGTTACGTTGTGACGTTTGATACACCCAAGGCACTCTTACGGTATCCGGGAGTTACACGATCTCATGGTCGAAGGAAGAGATACTTGACACTTGCAAAGCTCTAGCAAAATGAACTACACGATCTTTTATGCTATGCTTAGGATTGGGTCTTGTCCATCACATCATTCTCCTAATGATGTGATCCCGTTATCAACGACATCCAATGTCCATAGTCAGGAAACCATGACTATCTGTTGATCACAACGAGCTGGTCAACTAGAGGCTTACCAGGGACATAGTGTGGTCTAAGTATTCACACGTGTATTACGATTTCCGGATAATACAGTTATAGCATGAATAAAAGACAATTATCATGAACAATGAAATATAATAATACTTTTATTATTGCCTCTAGGGCATATTTCCAACAGTCTCCCACTTGCACTAGAGTCACCAATCTAGTTACATTGTGATGAATCGAACACCCATAGAGTTCTGGTGTTGATCATGTTTTGCACGCGAGAGAGGTTTAGTCAGTGGATCTGCGACATTCAAATCCATGTGCACTTTTCAAATCTCTATGTCTCCATCTTGAACATTTTCACGGACGGAGTTGAAACGACGCTTGATGTGCCTGGTCTTCTTGTGAAACCTGGGCTCCTTTGCGAGAGCAATAGCTCCAGTGTTGTCACAGAAGAGTTTGATCGGCCCCGACGCATTGGGTATGACTCCTAGGTCGGTGATGAACTCCTTCACCCAAATCGCTTCATGTGCTGCCTCCGAGGCTGCCATGTACTCCGCTTCACACGTAGATCCCGCCACGACGCTCTGCTTGCAGCTGCACCAGCTTACTGCTCCACCATTCAACATATACACGTATCCGGTTTGTGACTTAGAGTCATCCAGATCTGAGTTGAAGCTAGCATCGACGTAACCCTTTACGACGAGCTCTTCGTCTCCTCCATAAACGAGAAACATGTCCTTTGTCCTTTTCAGGTACTTCAGGATATTCTTGACCGCTGTCCAGTGTTCCTTGCCGGGATTACTTTGGTATCTTGCTACCAAACTTACGGCAAGGTTTACATCGGGTCTGGTACACAGCATGGCATACATAATAGATCCTATGGCTGAAGCATAGGGGATGACACTCATCTCTTCTTTATCTTTTGCCGTGGTCGGTGACTGAGCTGAGCTTAGTCTCATACCTTGTAACATAGGCAAGAACCCCTTCTTGGACTGATCCATTTTGAATCTCTTCAAAATCTTATCAAGGTATGTGCTTTGTGAAAGACCTATGAGGCGTCTCGATCTATCTCTATAGATCTTGATGCCTAATATATAAGCAGCTTCTCCAAGGTCCTTCATTGAAAAACACTTATTCAAGTAGGCCTTAATGCTGTCCAGAAATTCTATATTATTTCCCATCAGGAGTATGTCATCTACATATAATATGAGAAATGCTACAGAGCTCCCACTCCCTTTCTTGTAAACGCAGGCTTCTCCATAAGTCTGCATAAACCCAAACGCTTTGATCATCTCATCAAAGCGAATGTTCCAACTCCGAGATGCTTGCACCAGTCCATAAATGGATCGCTGGAGCTTGCATACTTTGTTAGCGTTCCGAGGATCGACAAAACCTTCCGGCTGCATCATATACAGTTCTTCCTTAAGATGCCCGTTAAGGAATGCTGTTTTGACGTCCATCTGCCATATCTCATAATCATAGTATGCGGCAATTGCTAACATGATTCGGACGGACTTTAGGTTCGCTACGGGAGAGAATGTCTCGTCGTAGTCAATCCCTTGAACCTGTCGATAACCCTTAGCGACAAGTCGAGCTTTATAGATGGTAACATTACCATCCGCGTCCGTCTTCTTCTTAAAGATCCATTTGTTTTCTATCGCTCGCCGATCATCGGGCAAGTCTGTCAAAGTCCATACTTTGTTTTCATACATGGATTCTATCTCGGATTTCATGGCTTCAAGCCATTTGTTGGAATCCGGGCCCGCCATTGCTTCTTCATAGTTCGAAGGTTCATTGTTGTCTAACAACATGATTTCCAGGACAGGGTTGCCGTACCACTCTGGTGCGGAACGTGTCCTTGTGGACCTACGAAGTTCAGCAGTAACTTGATCCGAAGTACCTTGATCATTATCATTGTTTTCCTCCTCAGTTGGTGTGGGCATCACAGGAATGGTTTCCTGCGCTGCGCCACTTTCCCGCTAAAGACGCAGTACTTCATCGAGTTCTACTTTCCTCCCACTTACTTCTTTCGAGAGAAACTCTTTTTCCAGAAAGCATCCGTTCTTGGCAACAAAGATCTTGCCTTCGGATCTTAAGTAGAAGGTATACCCTACAGTTTCCTTAGGGTATCCTATGAATACGCATTTTTCCGACTTGGGTTCGAGCTTTTCAGGTTGAAGTTTCTTGACATAAGCTTCGCATCCCCAAACTTTTAGAAACGATAGCTTAGGTTTCTTTCCAAACCATAATTCATACGGTGACGTCTCAACGGATTTAGACGGTGCCCTATTTAAAGTGAATGTAGCTGTCTCTAGAGCGTATCCCCAAAATGATAGTGGTAAATCGGTAAGAGACATCATAGACCGCACCATATCCAATAGAGTGCGATTACGACGTTCGGACACACCGTTTCGCTGAGGTGTTCCAGGCGGCGTGAGCTGTGAAACGATTCCACATTTCTTTAAGTGTGTACCAAATTCGTGACTTAAGTATTCTCCTCCACGATCTGATCGTAAGAATTTTATCTTTCGGTCACGTTGATTCTCCACCTCATTCTGAAATTCCTTGAACTTTTC
The DNA here is from genome assembly GCF_002162155.2 of Triticum dicoccoides. Lineage (NCBI taxonomy): Eukaryota > Viridiplantae > Streptophyta > Magnoliopsida > Poales > Poaceae > Triticum > Triticum dicoccoides. The sequence continues at coordinate 67,781,266 of NC_041393.1, forward strand.
AAAGGTCTCAGACTTGTGTTTCATTAAGTAGACATACCCATATCTATTCAAGTCATCTGTGAGAGTGAGAACATAACGATATCCTCCGTGAGCCTCAACGCTCATTGGACCGCACACATCGGTATGTATGATTTCCAACAAGTTGGTTGCTCGCTCCATTGTTCCGGAGAACGGAGTCTTGGTCATTTTGCCCAAGAGGCATGGTTCGCACGTGTCAAACGATTCATAATCAAGAGACTCTAAAAGTCCATCGGCATGGAGCTTCTTCATGCGCTTGACACCAATGTGACCAAGGCGGCAGTGCCACAAGTATGTGGGACTATCGTTATCAATTTTAAATCTTTTGGCATCTACACTATGAACATGTGTAATATTACGCTCGAGATTCATTAAGAATAAACCATTGACCATCGGAGCATGACCATAAAACATATCTCTCATACAAATCGAACAACCATTATTCTCAGACTTAAATGAGTAGCCATCTCGTATTAAACGAGATCCAGATACAATGTTCATGCTCAAACTTGGCACTAAATAACAATTATTAAGGTTCAAAACTAATCCCGTAGGTAAATGCAGAGGCAGCGTGCCGACGGCGATCACATCGACTCTGGAACCATTCCCGACGCGCATCGTCACCTCGTCCTTCGCCAGTCTCCGTTTATTCCGCAGCTCCTGCTGTGAGTTACAAATATGAGCAACGGCACCGGTATCAAATACCCAGGAGTTACTACGAGTACTGGTAAGGTACACATCAATCACATGTATATCAAATATACCTTTGGTGTTGCCGGCCTTCTTATCCGCTAAGTATTTGGGGCAGTTCCACTTCCAGTGACCCTTCCCCTTGCAATAAAAGCACTCAGTCTCAGGCTTGGGTCCATTCTTTGACTTCTTCCCGGTAACTGGCTTACCAGGCGCGGCAACATCTTTGCCGTCTTTCTTGAAGTTCTTCTTACCCTTGCCCTTCTTGAACTTAGTGGTCTTATTGACCATCAACACTTGATGTTCTTTCTTGATTTCAGCCTCTGCTGACTTCAGCATCGAGAACACTTCAGGAATGGTCTTTTCCATTCCCTGCATGTTGTAGTTCATCACAAAGCTCTTGTAGCTTGGTGGGAGCGACTGGAGGATTCTGTCAATGACCGCCTCATCTGGGAGGTTAATGTTCAGCTGGGTCATACGGTTGTGCAACCCAGACATCTTCAGGATGTGCTCACTGACAGAACTGTTTTCCTCCATCTTACAACTGTAGAACTTGTCGGAGACATCATATCTCTCGACCCGGGCATGAGCTTGAAAAACTAGTTTCAGCTCTTCGAACATCTCATATGCTCCGTAATGCTCAAAACGCTTTTGGAGCCCCGGTTCTAAGCTGTAAAGCATGCCGCACTGAACGAGGGAGTAATCATCAGCACGAGACTGCCAAGCATTCATAATGTCTTGGTTCTCTGGGACGGGAGCGTCACCTAGCGGTCCTTCTAGGACATATTGTTTCCTGGCAGCTATGAGGATGATCCTCAGGTTCCGGACCCAGTCCGTATAGTTGCTGCCATCATCTTTCAGCTTGGTTTTCTCTAGGAACGCGTTGAAGTTCATGTTGACATTAGCGTTGGCCATTGATCTACAAGACATATTTGCAAAGGTTTTAGACTAAGTTCATGATAATAAAGTTCTAATCAAATTATGAACTCCCACTTAGATTAGACATCCCTTTAGTCATCTAAGTGTTACACGATCCGAGTCGACTAGCCCGTGTCCGATCATCACGTGAGACGGACTAATCATCGTCGGTGAACATTTTCATGTTGATCGTATCTTCTATACGATTCGTGTTCGACCTTTCGGTCTCCGTGTTCCATGGCCATGTCTGCACATGCTAGGCTCGTCAAGTTAACCCTAAGTGTTTTCGCTGTGTAAAACTGTCTTACACCCGTTGTATGTGAATGTAAGAATCCATCACACCCGATCATCACGTGGTGCTTAGAAACGACGAACTGTAGCAACGGTGCACAGTTAGGGGAGAACACTTCTTGAAATTTTATAAGGGATCATCTTATTTACTACCGTCGTCCTAAGTAAACAAGATGCATAATACATAATAAACATCACATGCAATTATATAGTTGTGACATGATATGGCCAATATCATATAGCTCCATTGATCTTCATCTTCGGGGCTCCATGATCATCTTGTCACCGGCTTGACACCATGATCTCCATCATCATGATCTCCATCATCGTGTCTTCATGAAGTTGTCACGCCAACGACTACTTCTACTTCTATGACTAATGTTTAGCAATAAAGTAAAGTAGTTTACATGACGTTATTCAATGACACACAGGTCATACAAAAAATAATGACAACTCCTATGGCTCCTGCCGGTTGTCATACTCATCGACATGCAAGTCGTGAATCCTATTACAAAGAACATGATCTCATACATCACAATTCATCATTCATCACAACTTCTGGCCATATCACATCACATGATCAATCGCTGCAAAAACAAGTTAGACGTCCTCTAATTGTTGTTGCATCTTTTACGTGGCTGCAATTGGGTTCTAGCAAGAACGTTTTCTTACCTACGAATCACCACAACGTGATTTTGTCAACTTCTATTTACCCTTCATAAGGGCCCTGTTCATCGATTCCGCTCCAACTAAGGTGGGAGAGACAGACACCCGCCAGCCACCTTATGCAACTTGTGCATGTCAGTCGATGGAACCGGTCTCACGTAAGTGTACGTGTAAGGTTGGCCGGGCCGCTTCATCCCACAATACCGTTGAGCAAGAAAAGACTAGTAGAGGCAAGTAAGATGACAAAATCCACGCCCACAACAGAGTTGTGTTCTACTCGTGCAAAGAGAACTACGCATAGACCTAGCTCATGATGCCACTGTTGGGGAACGTTGCAGAAAATTAAAATTTTTCCTACGGTTTCACCAAGATCCATCTATGAGTTCATCTAAGCAACGAGTCTAGGGAGAGAGTTTGCATCTACATACCACTTGTAGATCGCGTGCGGAAGCTTGCAAGGTGATGATGTAGTCGTACTCGACGTGATCCAAATCACCGATGACCAGCGCCGAACGGACGGCACCTCTGCGTTCAACACACGTACGGGACGGGAGACGTCTCCTCCTTCTTGATCCAGCAAGGGGGAAGGAGAGGTTGATGAAGATCCAGCAGCACGACGGCGTGGTGGTGGATGCAGGGCGTCACAGCAGCAGGGCTTCGTCGAGACTATGAGGGAGAGACGTAACGGGGGGAGGTGGAGGCGCCAGGGGCTGGTGTGTGAAGTCCATCCTCTCCCCCACTATATATAGGGGTGCCAGGGGGGCGCCGGCCCTAGTAGATGAGATCTACTAGGGGGGGCGGCGGCCTAGGGGAGGTTTCCCTCCCCCCAAGGCACCTAGGGGTGCCTTCCACCACTAGGACTCCTCCTAGGGGGAAACCCTAGGCGCATGGGCCTATAGGGGCTGGTGCCCTTGGCCCATGATGGCCAAGGCGCACCCCCTACAGCCCATGTGGCCCCCGGGGACAGGTGGCCCCACCCGGTGGACCCCCGAGACCCTTCCGGTGGTCCCGGTACAATACCGATAACCCCGAAACTTGTCCCGATGCCCGAAATAGCACTTCCTATATATAATTCTTTACCTCCGGACCATTCCGGAACTCCTCGTGACGTCCGGGATCTCATCCGGGACTCCGAACAACATTCGGGTTTCTGCATATACATATCTTCATAACCCTAGCGTCACCGAACCTTAAGTGTGTAGACCCTACGGGTTCGGGAGACATGCAGACATGACCGAGACGCTCTCAGTCAATAACCATCAGCGGGATCTGGATACCCATGATGGCTCCCACATGCTCCTCGATGTTGTCATCAGATGAACCACGATGTCGAGGATTCGATCAAACCCTGTATGCAATTCCCTTTGTCAATCGGTACGTTACTTGCTCGAGACTCGATCGTCGGTATCCCAATACCTTGTTCAGTCTCGTTACCGGCAAGTCACTTTACTCGTACCGTAATGCATGATCCCGTGTCCAACACCTTGGTCACATTGAGCTCAATATGATGATGCATTACCGAGTGGGCCCAGAGATACCTCTCCGTCATACGGAGTGACAAATCCCAGTCTCGATCCGTGTCAACCCAACAGCTACTTTCGGAGATACCTGTAATGCACCTTTATAGTCACCCAGTTACGTTGTGACGTTTGATACACCCAAGGCACTCTCACGGTATCCGGGAGTTACACGATCTCATGGTCGAAGGAAGAGATACTTGACACTTGCAAAGCTCTAGCAAAACGAACTACACGATCTTTTATGCTATGCTTAGGATTGGGTCTTGTCCATCACATCATTCTCCTAATGATGTGATCCCGTTATCAACGACATCCAATGTCCATAGTCAGGAAACCATGACTATCTGTTGATCACAACGAGCTGGTCAACTAGAGGCTTACCAGGGACATAGTGTGGTCTAAGTATTCACACGTGTATTACGATTTCCGGATAATACAGTTATAGCATGAATAAAAGACAATTATCATGAACAATGAAATATAATAATACTTTTATTATTGCCTTTAGGGCATATTTCCAACAGACTGTTGGGGAACGTTGCAGAAAATTAAAATTTTTCCTACGGTTTCACCAAGATCCATCTATGAGTTCATCTAAGCAACGAGTCTAGGGAGAGAGTTTGCATCTACATACCACTTGTAGATCGCGTGCGGAAGCTTGCAAGGTGATGATGTAGTCGTACTCGACGTGATCCAAATCACCAATGACCAGCGCCGAACGGACGGCACCTCCGCGTTCAACACACGTACGGGACGGGAGACGTCTCCTCCTTCTTGATCCAGCAAGGGGGAAGGAGAGGTTGATGAAGATCCAGCAGCACGACGGCGTGGTGGTGGATGCAGGGCGTCACAGCAGCAGGGCTTCGCCGAGATTACGAGGGAGAGACCTAACGGGGGGAGGTGGAGGCGCCAGGGGCTGGTGTATGAAGTCCCTCCTCTCCCCCACTATATATAGGGGTGCCAGGGGGCGCGCCGGCCCTAGTAGATGATATCTACTAGGGGGGGCGGCGGCCTAGGGGAGGTTTCCCTCCCCCCCAAGGCACCTAGGGGTGCCTTCGACCACTAGGACTCCTCCTAGGGGGAAACCCTAGGCGCATGGGCCTATAGGGGCTGGTGCCCTTGGCCCATGATGGCCAAGGCGCACCCCCTACAGCCCATGTGGCCCCCGGGGACAGGTGGCCCCACCCGGTGGACCCCCGGGACCCTTCCGGTGGTCCCGGTACAATACCGATAACCCCGAAAACTTGTCCCGATGCCCGAAATAGCACTTCCTATATATAATTCTTTACCTCCGGACCATTCCGGAACTCCTCGTGACGTCCGGGATCTCATCCGGGACTCCGAACAACATTCGGGTTTCTGCATATACATATCTTCATAACCCTAGCGTCACCGAACCTTAAGTGTGTAGACCCTACGGGTTCGGGAGACATGCAGACATGACCGAGACGCTCTCACTCAATAACCATCAGCGGGATCTGGATACCCATGATGGCTCCCACATGCTCCTCGATGTTGTCATCGGATGAACCACGATGTCGAGGATTCGATCAAACCCTGTATGCAATTCCCTTTGTCAATCGGTACGTTACTTGCCCGAGACTCGATCGTCGGTATCCCAATACCTTGTTCAGTCTCGTTACCGGCAAGTCACTTTACTCGTACCGTAATGCATGATCCCGTGCCCAACACCTTGGTCACATTGAGCTCAATATGATGATGCATTACCGAGTGGGCCCAGAGATACCTCTCCGTCATACGGAGTGACAAATCCCAGTCTCGATCCGTGTCAACCCAACAGCTACTTTCGGAGATACCTGTAATGCACCTTTATAGTCACCCAGTTACGTTGTGACGTTTGCTACACCCAAGGCACTCTTACGGTATCCGGGAGTTACACGATCTCATGGTCGAAGGAAGAGATACTTGACACTTGCAAAGCTCTAGCAAAACGAACTACACGATCTTTTATGCTATGCTTAGGATTGGGTCTTGTCCATCACATCATTCTCCTAATGATGTGATACCGTTATCAACGACATCCAATGTCCATAGTCAGGAAACCATGACTATCTGTTGATCACAACGAGCTGGTCAACTAGAGGCTTACCAGGGACATAGTGTGGTCTAAGTATTCACACGTGTATTACGATTTCCGGATAATACAGTTATAGCATGAATAAAAGACAATTATCATGAACAATGAAATATAATAATACTTTTATTATTGCCTCTAGGGCATATTTCCAACAGTCTCCCACTTGCACTAGAGTCACCAATCTAGTTACATTGTGATGAATCGAACACCCATAGCGTTCTGGTGTTGATCATGTTTTGCACGCGAGAGAGGTTTAGTCAGCGGATCTGCGACATTCAGATCCGTGTGCACTTTGCAAATCTCTATGTCTCCATCTTGAACATTTTCGCGGATGGAGTTGAAACGACGCTTGATGTGCCTGGTCTTCTTGTGAAACCTGGGCTCCTTTGCGAGAGCAATAGCTCCAGTGTTGTCACAGAAGAGTTTGATCGGCCCCGACGCATTGGGTATGACTCCTAGGTCGGTGATGAACTCCTTCACCCAAATCGCTTCATGTGCTGCCTCCGAGGCTGCCATGTACTCCGCTTCACACGTAGATCCCGCCACGACGCTCTGCTGGCAGCTGCACCAGCTTACTGCTCCACCATTCAACATATACACGTATCCGGTTTGTGACTTAGAGTCATCCAGATCTGAGTCAAAGCTAGCGTCGATGTAACCCTTTACGACGAGCTCTTCGTCTCCTCCATAAACGAGAAACATGTCCTTTTCAGGTACTTCAGGATATTCTTGACCGCTGTCCAGTGTTCCTTGCCGGGATTACTTTGGTATCTTGCTACCAAACTTACGGCAAGGTTTACATCGGGTCTGGTACACAGCATGGCATACATAATAGATCCTATGGCTGAAGCATAGGGGATGACACTCATCTCTTCTTTATCTTTTGCCGTGGTCGGTGACTGAGCTGAGCTTAGTCTCATACCTTGTAACATAGGCAAGAACCCCTTCTTGGACTGATCCATTCTGAATCTCTTCAAAATCTTATCAAGGTATGTGCTTTGTGAAAGACCTATGAGGCGTCTCGATCTATCTCTATAGATCTTGATGCCTAATATATAAGCAGCTTCTCCAAGGTCCTTCATTGAAAAACACTTATTCAAGTAGGCCTTAATGCTGTCCAGAAATTCTATATTATTTCCCATCAGGAGTATGTCATCTACATATAATATGAGAAATGCTATAGAGCTCCCACTCACTTTCTTGTAAACGCAGGTTTCTCCATAAGTCTGCATAAACCCAAACGCTTTGATCATCTCATCAAAGCGAATGTTCCAACTCCGAGATGCTTGCACCAGTCCATAAATGGTTCGCTGGAGCTTGCATACTTTGTTAGCGTTCCGAGGATCGACAAAACCTTCCGGCTGCATCATATACAGTTCTTCCTTAAGATGCCCGTTAAGGAATGCTGTTTTGACGTCATCTGCCATATCTCATAATCATAGTATGCGGCAATTGCTAACATGATTCGGACGGACTTTAGCTTCGCTACGGGAGAGAATGTCTCGTCGTAGTCAATCCCTTGAACCTGTCGATAACCCTTAGCGACAAGTCGAGCCTTATAGATTGTAACATTACCATCCACCTCCGTCTTCTTCTTAAAGATCCATTTGTTTTCTATCGCTCGCCGATCATCGGGCAAGTCTGTCAAAGTCCATACTTTGTTTTCATACATGGATTCTATCTCGGATTTCATGGCTTTAAGCCATTTGTTGGAATCCGGGCCCGCCATTGCTTCTTCATAGTTCGAAGGTTCATTGTTGTCTAACAACATGATTTCCAGGACAGGGTTGCCGTACCACTCTGGTGCGGAACGTGTCCTTGTGGACCTACGAAGTTCAGCAGTAACTTGATCCGAAGTACCTTGATCATCATCATTGTTTTCCTCTTCAGTTGGTGTGGGCATCACAGGAACGGTTTCCTGTGCTGCGTCACTATCCCGCTCAAGAGGTAGTACTTCATCGAGTTCTACTTTCCTCCCACTTACTTCTTTCGAGAGAAACTCTTTTTCCAGAAAGCATCCGTTCTTGGCAACAAAGATCTTGCCTTCGGATCTTAAGTAGAAGGTATACCCTATAGTTTCCTTAGGGTATCCTATGAATACGCATTTTTCCGACTTGGGTTCGAGCTTTTCAGGTTGAAGTTTCTTGACATAAGCTTCGCATCCCCAAACTTTTAGAAACGACAGCTTAGGTTTCTTTCCAAACCATAATTCATACGGTGTCGTCTCAACGGATTTAGACGGTGCCCTATTTAAAGTGAATGTAGCTGTCTCTAGAGCGTATCCCCAAAATGATAGTGGTAAATCGGTAAGAGACATCATAGACCGCACCATATCCAATAGAGTGTGATTACGATGTTCGGACACACCGTTTCGCTGAGGTGTTCCAGGTAGCGTGAGCTGTGAAACGATTCCACATTTCTTTAAGTGTGTACCAAATTCATGACTTAAGTATTCTCCTGCACGATCTGATCGTAAGAATTTTATCTTTCGGTCACGTTGATTCTCCACCTCATTCTGAAATTCCTTGAACTTTTCAAAGGTCTCAGACTTGTGTTTCATTAAGTAGACATACCCATATCTACTCAAGTCATCTGTGAGAGTGAGAACATAACGATATCCTCCGCGAGCCTCAACGCTCATTGGACCGCACACATCGGTATGTATGATTTCCAACAAGTTGGTTGCTCGCTCCATTGTTCCGGATAACGGAGTCTTGGTCATTTTGCCCAAGAGGCATGGTTCGCACGTGTCAAACGATTCATAATCAAGAGACTCTAAAAGTCCATCGGCATGGAGCTTCTTCATGCGCTTGACACCAATGTGACCAAGGCGGCAGTGCCACAAGTATGTGGGACTATCGTTATCAATTTTAAATCTTTTGGCATCTACACTATGAACATGTGTAATATTACGCTCGAGATTCATTAAGAATAAACCATTGACCATCGGAGCATGACCATAAAACATATCTCTCATATAAATCGAACAACCATTATTCTCAGACTTAAATGAGTAGCCATCTCGTATTAAACAAGATCCAGATACAATGTTCATGCTCAAACTTGGCACTAAATAACAATTATTAAGGTTCAAAACTAATCCCGTAGGTAAATGTAGAGGCAGCGTGCCGACGGCGATCACATCGACTCTGGAACCATTCCCGACGCGCATCGTCACCTCGTCCTTCGCCAGTCTCCGTTTATTCCGTAGCTCCTACTGTGAGTTACAAATATGAGCAACGGCACCGGTATCAAATACCCAGGAGTTACTACGAGTACTGGTAAGGTACACATCAATCACATGTATATCAAATATACCTTTGGTGTTGCCGGCCTTCTTATCCGCTAAGTATTTGGGGCAGTTCCGCTTCCAGTGACCCTTCCCCTTGCAATAAAAGCACTCAGTCTCAGGCTTGGGTCCATTCTTTGACTTCTTCCCGGTAACTGGCTTACCAGGCGCGGCAACATCTTTGCCGTCCTTCTTGAAGTTCTTCTTACCCTTGCCCTTCTTGAACTTAGTGGTCTTATTGACCATCAACACTTGATGTTCTTTCTTGATTTCAGCCTCTGCTGACTTCAGCATCGAGAACACTTCAGGAATGGTCTTTTCCATTCCCTGCATGTTGTAGTTCATCACTAAGCTCTTGTAGCTTGGTGGGAGCGACTGGAGGATTCTGTCAATGACCGCCTCATCTGGGAGGTTAATGTTCAGCTGGGTCATACGGTTGTGCAACCCAGACATCTTCAGGATGTGCTCACTGGCAGAACCGTTTTCCTCCATCTTACAACTGTAGAACTTGTCGGAGACATCATATCTCTCGACCCGGGCATGAGCTTGGAAAACTAGTTTCAGCTCTTCGAACATCTCATATGCTCCGTGATGCTCAAAACGCTTTTGGAGCCCCGGTTCTAAGCTGTAAAGCATGCCGCACTGAACGAGGGAGTAATCATCAGCGCGAGACTGCCAAGCATTCATAATGTCTTGGTTCTCTGGGACGGGAGCGTCACCTAGCGGTCCTTCTAGGACATATTGTTTCCTGGCAGCTATGAGGATGATCCTCAGGTTCCGGACCCAGTCCGTATAGTTGCTGCCATCATCTTTCAGCTTGGTTTTCTCTAGGAACGCGTTGAAGTTCATGTTGACATTAGCGTTGGCCATTGATCTACAAGACATATTTGCAAAGGTTTTAGACTAAGTTCATGATAATAAAGTTCTAATCAAATTATGAACTCCCACTTAGATTAGACATCCCTTTAGTCATCTAAGTGTTACACGATCCGAGTCGACTAGCCCGTGTCCGATCATCACGTGAGACGGACTAATCATCGTCGGTGAACATTTTCATGTTGATCGTATCTTCTATACGATTCGTGTTCGACCTTTCGGTCTCCGTGTTCCATGGCCATGTCTGCACATGCTAGGCTCGTCAAGTTAACCCTAAGTGTTTTCGCTGTGTAAAACTGTCTTACACCCGTTGTATGTGAATGTAAGAATCCATCACACCCGATCATCACGTGGTGCTTAGAAACGACGAACTGTAGCAACGGTGCACAGTTAGGGGAGAACACTTCTTGAAATTTTATAAGGGATCATCTTATTTACTACCGTCGTCCTAAGTAAACAAGATGCATAATACATAATAAACATCACATGCAATTATATAGTTGTGACATGATATGGCCAATATCATATAGCTCCATTGATCTTCATCTTCGGGGCTCCATGATCATCTTGTCACCGGCTTGACACCATGATCTCCATCATCATGATCTCCATCATCGTGTCTTCATGAAGTTGTCACGCCAACGACTACTTCTACTTCTATGACTAATGTTTAGCAATAAAGTAAAGTAGTTTACATGACGTTATTCAATGACACACAGGTCATACAAAAAATAATGACAACTCCTATGGCTCCTGCCGGTTGTCATACTCATCGACATGCAAGTCGTGAATCCTATTACAAAGAACATGATCTCATACATCACAATTCATCATTCATCACAACTTCTGGCCATATCACATCACATGATCAATCGCTGCAAAAACAAGTTAGACGTCCTCTAATTGTTGTTGCATCTTTTACGTGGCTGCAATTGGGTTCTAGCAAGAACGTTTTCTTACCTACGAATCACCACAACGTGATTTTGTCAACTTCTATTTACCCTTCATAAGGGCCCTGTTCATCGATTCCGCTCCAACTAAGGTGGGAGAGACAGACACCCGCCAGCCACCTTATGCAACTTGTGCATGTCAGTCGGTGGAACCGGTCTCACGTAAGTGTACGTGTAAGGTTGGCCGGGCCGCTTCATCCCACAATACCGTTGAGCAAGAAAAGACTAGTAGAGGCAAGTAAGATGACAAAATCCACGCCCACAACAGAGTTGTGTTCTACTCGTGCAAAGAGAACTACGCATAGACCTAGCTCATGATGCCACTGTTGGGGAACGTTGCAGAAAATTAAAATTTTTCCTACGGTTTCACCAAGATCCATCTATGAGTTCATCTAAGCAACGAGTCTAGGGAGAGAGTTTGCATCTACATACCACTTGTAGATCGCGTGCGGAAGCTTGCAAGGTGATGATGTAGTCGTACTCGACGTGATCCAAATCACCGATGACCAGCGCCGAACGGACGGCACCTCTGCGTTCAACACACGTACGGGACGGGAGACGTCTCCTCCTTCTTGATCCAGCAAGGGGGAAGGAGAGGTTGATGAAGATCCAGCAGCACGACGGCGTGGTGGTGGATGCAGGGCGTCACAGCAGCAGGGCTTCGCCGAGACTACGAGGGAGAGACGTAACGGGGGGAGGTGGAGGCGCCAGGGGCTGGTGTGTGAAGTCCATCCTCTCCCCCACTATATATAGGGGTGCCAGGGGGGCGCCGGCCCTAGTAGATGAGATCTACTAGGGGGGGCGGCGGCCTAGGGGAGGTTTCCCTCCCCCCAAGGCACCTAGGGGTGCCTTCCACCACTAGGACTCCTCCTAGGGGGAAACCCTAGGCGCATGGGCCTATAGGGGCTGGTGCCCTTGGCCCATGATGGCCAAGGCGCACCCCCTACAGCCCATGTGGCCCCCGGGGACAGGTGGCCCCACCCGGTGGACCCCCGAGACCCTTCCGGTGGTCCCGGTACAATACCGATAACCCCGAAACTTGTCCCGATGCCCGAAATAGCACTTCCTATATATAATTCTTTACCTCCGGACCATTCCGGAACTCCTCGTGACGTCCGGGATCTCATCCGGGACTCCGAACAACATTCGGGTTTCTGCATATACATATCTTCATAACCCTAGCGTCACCGAACCTTAAGTGTGTAGACCCTACGGGTTCGGGAGACATGCAGACATGACCGAGACGCTCTCAGTCAATAACCATCAGCGGGATCTGGATACCCATGATGGCTCCCACATGCTCCTCGATGTTGTCATCAGATGAACCACGATGTCGAGGATTCGATCAAACCCTGTATGCAATTCCCTTTGTCAATCGGTACGTTACTTGCTCGAGACTCGATCGTCGGTATCCCAATACCTTGTTCAGTCTCGTTACCGGCAAGTCACTTTACTCGTACCGTAATGCATGATCCCGTGTCCAACACCTTGGTCACATTGAGCTCAATATGATGATGCATTACCGAGTGGGCCCAGAGATACCTCTCCGTCATACGGAGTGACAAATCCCAGTCTCGATCCGTGTCAACCCAACAGCTACTTTCGGAGATACCTGTAATGCACCTTTATAGTCACCCAGTTACGTTGTGACGTTTGATACACCCAAGGCACTCTTACGGTATCCGGGAGTTACACGATCTCATGGTCGAAGGAAGAGATACTTGACACTAGCAAAGCTCTAGCAAAACGAACTACACGATCTTTTATGCTATGCTTAGGATTGGGTCTTGTCCATCACATCATTCTCCTAATGATGTGATCCCGTTATCAACGACATCCAATGTCCATAGTCAGGAAACCATGACTATCTGTTGATCACAACGAGCTAGTCAACTAGAGGCTCACCAGGGACATATTGTGGTCTAAGTATTCACACGTGTATTACGATTTCCGGATAATACAGTTATAGCATGAATAAAATACATTTATCATGAACATTGAAATATAATAATACTTTTATTATTGCCTCTAGGGCATATTTCCAACAGTCTCCCACTTGCACTAGAGTCACCAATCTAGTTACATTGTGATGAATCGAACACCCATAGAGTTCTGGTGTTGATCATGTTTTGCACGCGAGAGAGGTTTAGTCAGCGGATCTGCGACATTCAGATCCGTGTGCACTTTGCAAATCTCTATGTCTCCATCTTGAACATTTTCACGGATGGAGTTGAAACGACGCTTGATGTGCCTGGTCTTCTTGTGAAACCTGGGCTCCTTGGCGAGGGCAATAGCTCCAGTGTTGTCACAGAAGAGTTTGATCGACCCCGACGCATTGGGTATGACTCCTAGGTCGGTGATGAACTCCTTCACCCAAATCGCTTCATGCGCTGCCTCCGAGGCTGCCATGTACTCCGCTTCACACGTAGATCCCGCCACGACGCTCTGCTTGCAGTTGCACCAGCTTACTGCTCCACCATTCAACATATACACGTATCCGGTTTGTGACTTAGAGTCATCCAGATCTGAGTCGAAGCTAGCATCGACGTAACCCTTTACGATGAGCTCTTCGTCTCTTCCATAAATGAGAAACATGTCCTTCGTCCTTTTCAGGTACTTCAGGATATTCTTGACCGCTGTCCAGTGTTCCTTGCCGGGATTACTTTGGTATCTTGCTACCAAACTTACGGCAAGGTTTACATCGGGTCTGGTACACAGCATGGCATACATAATAGATCCTATGGCTGAAGCATAGGGGATGACACTCATCTCTTCTTTATCTTTTGCCGTGGTCGGTGACTGAGCCGAGCTCAATCTCACACCTTGTAACATAGGCAAGAACCCCTTCTTGGACTGATCCATTTTGAACCTCTTCAAAATCTTATCAAGGTATGTGCTTTGTGAAAGACCTATGAGGCGTCTCGATCTATCTCTATAGATCTTGATGCCTAATATATAAGCAGCTTCTCCAAGGTCCTTCATTGAAAAACACTTATTCAAGTAGGCCTTAATGCTGTCCACAAATTCTATATTATTTCCCATCAAGAGTATGTCATCTACATATAATATGAGAAATGCTACAGAGCTCCCACTCACTTTCTTGTAAACGCAGGCTTCTCCATAAGTCTGCATGAACCCAAACGCTTTGATCATCTCATCAAAGCGAATGTTCCAACTCCGAGATGCTTGCACCAGTCCATAAATGGATCGCTGGAGCTTGCATACTTTGTTAGCGTTCCGAGGATCGACAAAACCTTCCGGCTGCATCATATACAGTTCTTCCTTAAGATGCCCGTTAAGGAATGCCGTTTTGACGTCCATTTGCCATATCTCATAATCATAGTATGCGGCAATTGCTAACATGATTCGGATGGACTTCAGCTTCGCTACGGGAGAGAAAGTCTTGTCGTAGTCAATCCCTTGAACTTGTCGATAACCCTTAGCGACAAGTCGAGCCTTATGGATTGTAACATTACCATCCGCGTCCGTCTTCTTCTTAAAGATCCATTTGTTTTCTATCGCTCGCCGATCATCGGGCAAGTCTGTCAAAGTCCATACTTTGTTTTCATACATGGATTCTATCTCGGATTTCATGGCTTCAAGCCATTTGTTGGAATCCGGGCCCGCCATCGCTTCTTCATAGTTCGAAGGTTCATTGTTGTCTAACAACATGATTTCCAGGACAGGGTTGCCGTACCACTGGTGCGGAACGTGTCCTTGTGGACCTACGAAGTTCAGCAGTAACTTGATCCGAAGTACCTTGATCATCATCATTGTTTTCCTCTTCAGTTGGTGTGGGCATCACAGGAACGGTTTCCTGCGCTGCGCCACTTTCCCGCTCAAGAGGTAGTACTTCATCGAGTTCTACTTTCCTCCCACTTACTTCTTTCGAGAGAGACTCTTTTTCCATAAAGCATCCGTTCTTGGCAACAAAGATCTTGCCTTCGGATCTTAAGTAGAAGGTATACCCGACAGTTTCCTTAGGGTATCCTATGAATACGCATTTTTCCGACTTGGGTTCGAGCTTTTCAGGTTGAAGTTTCTTGACATAAGCATCGCATCCCCAAACTTTTAGAAACGATAGCTTAGGTTTCTTTCCAAACCATAATTCATACGGTGTCGTCTCAACGGATTTAGACGGTGCCCTATTTAAAGTGAATGTAGCTGTCTCTAGAGCGTATCCCCAAAATGATAGCGGTAAATCGGTAAGAGACATCATAGACCGCACCATATCCAATAGGGTGCGATTACGACGTTCGGACACACCATTTCGCTGAGGTGTTCCAGGCGGCGTGAGCTGTGAAATGATTCCACATTTCCTTAAGTGTGTACCAAATTCGTGACTTAAGTATTCTCCTCCACGATCTGATCGTAAGAATTTTATCTTTCGGTCACGTTGATTCTCTACCTCATTCTGAAATTCCTTGAACTTTTCAAAGGTCTCAGACTTGTGTTTCATTAAGTAGACATACCCATATCTACTCAAGTCATCTGTGAGAGTGAGAACATAACGATATCCTCCGCGAGCCTCAACGCTCATTGGACCGCACACATCGGTATGTATGATTTCCAACAAGTTGGTTGATCGCTCCATTGTTCCGGAGAACGGAGTCTTGGTCATTTTGCCCAAAAGGCATGGTTCGCACGTGTCAAACGATTCATAATCAAGAGACTCTAAAAGTCCATCGGCATGGAGCTTCTTCATGCGCTTGACACCAATGTGACCAAGGCGGCAGTGCCACAAGTATGTGGGACTATCGTTATCAACTTTAAATCTTTTGGCATCTACACTATGAACATGTGTAATATTACGCCCGAGATTCATTAAGAATAAACCATTGACCATCGGAGCATGACCATAAAACATATCTCTCATATAAATCGAACAACCATTATTCTCAGACTTAAATGAGTAACCATCTCGTATTAAACGAGATCCAGATACAATGTTCATGCTCAAACTTGGCACTAAATAATAATTATTAAGGTTCAAAACTAATCCCGTAGGCAAATGTAGAGGCAGCGTGCCGACGGCGATCACATCGACTCTGGAACCATTCCCGACGCGCATCGTCACCTCGTCCTTCGCCAGTCTCCGTTTATTCCGCAGCTCCTGCTGTGAGTTACAAATATGAGCAACGACACCGGTATCAAATACCCAGGAGTTACTACGAGTACTGGTAAGGTACACATCAATCACATGTATATCAAATATACCTTTGGTGTTGCCGGCCTTCTTATCCGCTAAGTATTTGGGGCAGTTCCGCTTCCAGTGACCCTTCCCCTTGCAATAAAAGCACTCAGTCTCAGGCTTGGGTCCATTCTTTGACTTCTTCCCGGTAACTGGCTTACCAGGCGCGGCAACATCTTTGCCGTCTTTCTTGAAGTTCTTCTTACCCTTGCCCTTCTTGAACTTAGTGGTCTTATTGACCATCAACACTTGATGTTCTTTCTTGATTTCAGCCTCTGCTGACTTCAGCATCGAGAACACTTCAGGAATGGTCTTTTCCATTCCCTGCATGTTGTAGTTCATCACAAAGCTCTTGTAGCTTGGTGGGAGCGACTGGAGGATTCTGTCAATGACCGCCTCATCTGGGAGGTTAATGTTCAGCTGGGTCATACGATTGTGCAACCCAGACATCTTCAGGATGTGCTCACTGACAGAACTGTTTTCCTCCATCTTACAACTGTAGAACTTGTCGGAGACATCATATCTCTCGACCCGGGCATGAGCTTGGAAAACTAGTTTCAGCTCTTCGAACATCTCATATGCTCCGTGATGCTCAAAACGCTTTTGGAGCCCCGGTTCTAAGCTGTAAAGCATGCCGCACTGAACGAGGGAGTAATCATCAGCGCGAGACTGCCAAGCATTCATAATGTCTTGGTTCTCTGGGACGGGAGCGTCACCTAGCGGTCCTTCTAGGACATATTGTTTCCTGGCAGCTATGAGGATGATCCTCAGGTTCCGGACCCAGTCCGTATAGTTGCTGCCATCATCTTTCAGCTTGGTTTTCTCTAGGAACGCGTTGAAGTTCATGTTGACATTAGCGTTGGCCATTGATCTACAAGACATATTTGCGAAGGTTTTAGACTAAGTTCATGATAATAAAGTTCTAATCAAATTATGAACTCCCACTTAGATTAGACATCCCTTTAGTCATCTAAGTGTTACACGATCCGAGTCGACTAGCCCGTGTCCGATCATCACGTGAGACGGACTAGTCATCGTCGGTGAACATTTTCATGTTGATCGTATCTTCCATACGACTCGTGTTCGACCTTTCGGTCTCCGTGTTCCGAGGCCATGTCTGCACATGCTAGGCTCGTCAAGTTAACCCTAAGTGTTTTCGCTGTGTAAAACTGTCTTACACCCGTTGTATGTGAACGTAAGAATCCATCACACCCGATCATCACGTGGTGCTTAGAAACGACGAACTGTAGCAACAGTGCACAGTTAGGGGAGAACACTTCTTGAAATTTTATAAGGGATCATCTTATTTACTACCGTCGTCCTAAGTAAACAAGATGCATAATACATAATAAACATCACATGCAATTATATAGTTGTGACATGATATGGCCAATATCATATAGCTCCATTGATCTTCATCTTCGGGGCTCCATGATCATCTTGTCACCGGCTTGACACCATGATCTCCATCATCATGATCTCCATCATCGTGTCTTCATGAAGTTGTCACGCCAATGACTACTTCTACTTCTATGACTAACGTTTAGCAATAAAGTAAAGTAGTTTACATGGCGTTATTCAATGACACGCAGGTCATACAAAAAATAAAGACAACTCCTATGGCTCCTGCCGGTTGTCATACTCATCGACATGCAAGTCGTGAATCCTATTACAAAGAACATGATCTCATACATCACAATTCATCATTCATCACAACTTCTGGCCATATCACATCACATGATCAATCGCTGCAAAAACAAGTTAGACGTCCTCTAATTGTTGTTGCATCTTTTACGTGGCTGCAATTGGGTTCTAGCAAGAACGTTTTCTTACCTACGAATCACCACAATGTGATTTTGTCAACTTCTATTTACCCTTCATAAGGGCCCTGTTCATCGATTCCGCTCCAACTAAAGTGGGAGAGACAGACACCCGCCAGCCACCTTATGCAACTAGTGCATGTCCGTCGGTGGAACCGGTCTCACGTAAGCGTACGTGTAAGGTTGGTCCGGGCCGCTTCATCCCACAATACCGTTGAGCAAGAAAAGACTAGTAGAGGCAAGTAAGATGACAAAATCCACGCCCACAACAAAATTGTGTTCTACTCGTGCAAAGAGAACTACGCATGGACCTAGCTCATGATGCCACTGTTGGGGAACGTTGCAGAAAATTAAAATTTTTCCTACGGTTTCACCAAGATCCATCTATGAGTTCATCTAAGCAACGAGTCAAGGGAGAGAGTTTGCATCTACATACCACTTGTAGATCGCGTGCGGAAGCTTGCAAGGTGATGATGGAGTCGTACTCGACGTGATTCGAATCACCGATGACCAAGTGCTGAACGGACAGCACCTCCGCGTTCAACACACGTACGGGACGGGAGACGTCTCCTCCTTCTTGATCCAGCAAGGGGGAAGGAGAGGTTGAGGAAGACAGCTCCACCGGCAGCACGACGGCGTGGTGATGGTGGAGAGGCAGTACTCCGACAGGGCTTCGCCAAGCACACAACGGAGGAGGAGAGGTGTTGGGGAGGGGAGGGCTGCGCCTTGGAGGGTCGTGCGGCTGCCCTCCCCTCACCCCTCTATTTATAGGGGGAAGGGAGAAGGGGGCCGGCCCCTCTAGAACCCATCTAGGGGGGGCGGCGGCCAAGGGGAGAGGGGGAGAGGGTGGCTTGCCCCCCAAGCCAAGGGGGCGCCCCCTCTAGGGTTCCCCCCCTCAACCCTAGGCGCAAGGGCCCAAGGGAGGGGGTGCGCCCAGCCCACCAGGGGCTGGCTCCCTGCCCCACGCAGCCCATGTGGTCCCCCGGGAGGGGTGGCCCCTCCCGGTGGACCCCCGGAACCCTTCCGGTGGCCCCGGTACAATACCGGTATGACCCCGAAACTTCCCGGTGTCCGTTTGACAACTTCCCATATATAAATCTTTACCTCCGGACCCTTCCGGAGCTCCTCGTGACATCCGGGATCCCATCCGGGACTCCGAACAACATTCGGTAGTCACATACTAGTCTTCCTAATAACCCTAGCGTCACCGAACCTTAAGTGTGTAGACCCTACGGGTTCGGGAGACATGCAGACATGACCGAGACGCTCTCAGGTCAATAACCAACAGCGGGATCTGGATACCCATGATGGCTCCCACATGCTCCTCGATGTTGTCATCGGATGAACCACGATGTCGAGGATTCGATCAAACCCTGTATACAATTCCCTTTGTCAATCGGTACGTTACTTGCCCGAGACTCGATCGTTGGTATCCCAATACCTTGTTCAGTCTCGTTACCGGCAAGTCACTTTACTCGTACCGTAATGCATGATCCCGTGTCCAACACCTTGGTCACATTGAGCTCATTATGATGATGCATTACCGAGTGGGCCCAGAGATACCTCTCCGTCATACGGAGTGACAAATCCCAGTCTCGATCCGTGTCAACCCAACAGATACTTTCAGAGATACCTGTAATGCACCTTTATAGTCACCCAGTTACGTTGTGACGTTTGATACACCCAAGGCACTCTTACGGTATCCGGGAGTTACACGATCTCATGGTCGAAGGGAGAGATACTTGACATTGGCAAAGCTCTAGCAAAACGAACTACACGATCTTTTATGCTATGCTTAGGATTGGGTCTTGTCCATCACATCATTCTCCTAATGATGTGATCCCGTTATCAACGACATCCAATGTCCATAGTCAGGAAACCATGACTATCTGTTGATCACAACGAGCTAGTCAACTAGAGGCTCACCAGGGACATATTGTGGTCTAAGTATTCACACGTGTATTACGATTTCCGGATAATACAATTATAGCATGAATAAAAGACATTTATCATGAACATTGAAATATAATAATACTTTTATTATTGCCTCTAGGGCATATTTCCAACAGTCTCCCACTTGCACTAGAGTCACCAATCTAGTTACATTGTGATGAATCGAACACCCATAGAGTTCTGGTGTTGATCATGTTTTGCACGCGAGAGAGGTTTAGTCAGCGGATCTGCGACATTCAGATCCGTGTGCACTTTGCAAATCTCTATGTCTCCATCTTGAACATTTTCACGGATGGAGTTGAAACGACGCTTGATGTGCCTGGTCTTCTTGTGAAACCTGGGCTCCTTGGTGAGGGCAATAGCTCCAGTGTTGTCACAGAAGAGTTTGATCGGCCCCGACTCATTGGGTATGACTCCTAGGTCGGTGATGAACTCCTTCACCCAAATCGCTTCATGCGCTGCCTCCGAGGCTGCCATGTACTCCGCTTCACACGTAGATCCCGCCACGACGCTCTGCTTGCAGCTGCACCAGCTTACTGCTCCACCATTCAACATATACACATATCCGGTTTGTGACTTAGAGTCATCCAGATCTGAGTCGAAGCTAGCGTCGACGTAACCCTTTACGACGAGCTCTTCGTCTCCTCCATAAACGAGAAACATGTCCTTCGTCCTTTTCAGGTACTTCAGGATATTCTTGACCGCTGTCCAGTGTTCCTTGCCGGGATTACTTTGGTATCTTGCTACCAAACTTACGGCAAGGTTTACATCGGGTCTGGTACACAGCATGGCATACATAATAGATCCTATGGCTGAAGCATAGGGGATGACACTCATCTCTTCTTTATCTTTTGCCGTGGTCGGTGACTGAGCCGAGCTCAATCTCACACCTTGTAACATAGGCAAGAACCCCTTCTTGGACTGATCCATTTTGAACCTCTTCAAAATCTTATCAAGGTATGTGCTTTGTGAAAGACCTATGAGGCGTCTCGATCTATCTCTATAGATCTTGATGCCTAATATATAAGCAGCTTCTCCAAGGTCCTTCATTGAAAAACACTTATTCAAGTAGGCCTTAATGCTGTCCAGAAATTCTACATTATTTCCCATCAAGAGTATGTCATCTACATATAATATGAGAAATGCTACAGAGCTCCCACTCACTTTCTTGTAAACGCAGGCTTCTCCATAAGTCTGCATAAACCCAAACGCTTTGATCATCTCATCAAAACGAATGTTCCAACTCCGAGATGCTTGCGCCAGTCCATAAATGGATCGCTGGAGCTTGCATACTTTGTTAGCGTTCCGAGGATCGACAAAACCTTCCGGCTGCATCACATACAGTTCTTCCTTAAGATGCCCGTTAAGGAATGCCGTTTTGACGTCCATTTGCCATATCTCATAATCATAGTATGCGGCAATTGCTAACATGATTCGGACGGACTTCAGCTTCGCTACGGGAGAGAATGTCTCGTCGTAGTCAATCCCTTGAACTTGTCGATAACCCTTAGCGACAAGTCGAGCCTTATAGATTGTAACATTACCATCCGCGTCCGTCTTCTTCATAAAGATCCATTTGTTTTCTATCGCTCGCCGATCATCGGGCAAGTCTGTCAAAGTCCATACTTTGTTTTCATACATGGATTCTATCTCGGATTTCATGGCTTCAAGCCATTTGTTGGAATCCGGGCCCGCCATCGCTTCTTCATAGTTCGAATGTTCATTGTTGTCTAACAACATGATTTCCAGGACAGGGTTGCCGTACAACTCTGGTGCGGAACATGTCCTTGTGGACCTACGAAGTTCAGCAGTAACTTGATCCGAAGTACCTTGATCATCATCATTGTTTTCCTCTTCAGTTGGTGTGGGCATCACAGGAACGGTTTCCTGCGCTGCGCCACTTTCCCGCTCAAGAGATAGTACTTCATCGAGTTCTACTTTCCTTCCACTTACTTCTTTCGAGAGAAACTCTTTTTCCAGAAAGCATCCGTTCTTGGCAACAAAGATCTTGCCTTCGGATCTTAAGTAGAAGGTATACCCGACAGTTTCCTTAGGGTATCCTATGAATACGCATTTTTCCGACTTGGGTTCGAGCTTTTCAGGTTGAAGTTTCTTGACATAAGCTTCGCATCCCCAAACTTTTAGAAACGACAGCTTAGGTTTCTTTCCAAACCATAATTCATACGGTGTCGTCTCAACGGATTTAGACGGTGCCCTATTTAAAGTGAATGTAGCTGTCTCTAGAGCGTATCCCCAAAATGATAGCGGTAAATCGGCAAGAGACATCATAGACCGCACCATATCCAATAGAGTGCGATTACGACGTTCGGACACACCGTTTCGCTGAGGTGTTCCAGGCGGCGTGAGCTGTGAAACGATTCCACATTTCTTTAAGTGTGTACCAAATTCGTGACTTAAGTATTCTCCTCCACGATCTGATCGTAAGAATTTTATCTTTCGGTCACGTTGATTCTCCACCTCATTCTGAAATTGCTTGAACTTTTCAAAGGTCTCAGACTTGTGTTTCATTAAGTAGACATACCCATATCTACTCAAGTCATCTGTGAGAGTGAGAACATAACGATATCCTCCGCGAGCCTCAACGCTCATTGGACCGCACACATCGGTATGTATGATTTCCAACAAGTTGGTTGCTCGCTCCATTGTTCCGGAGAACGGAGTCTTGGTCATTTTGCCCAAGAGGCATGGTTCGCACGTGTCAAACGATTCATAATCAAGAGACTCTAAAAGTCCATCGGCATGGAGCTTCTTCATGCGCTTGACATCAATGTGACCAAGGCGGCAGTGCCACAAGTATGTGGGACTATCGTTATCAATTTTAAATCTTTTGGCATCTACACTATGAACATGTGTAATATTACGCTCGAGATTCATTAAGAATAAACCATTGACCATCGGAGCATGACCATAAAACATATCTCTCATATAAATCGAACAACCATTATTCTCAGACTTAAATGAGTAGCCATCTCGTATTAAACGAGATCCAGATACAATGTTCATGCTCAAACTTGGCACTAAATAACAATTATTAAGGTTCAAAACTAATCCCGTAGGTAAATGTAGAGGCAGCGTGCCGACGGCGATCACATCGACTCTGGAACCATTCCCGACGCGCATCGTCACCTCGTTCTTCGCCAGTCTCCGTTTATTCCGCAGCTCCTGCTGTGAGTTACATATATGAGCAACGGCACCGGTATCAAATACCCAGGAGTTACTACGAGTACTGGTAAGGTACACATCAATCACATGTATATCAAATATACCTTTGGTGTTGCCGGCCTTCTTATCCGCTAAGTATTTGGGGCAGTTCCGCTTCCACTGACCCTTCCCCTTGCAATAAAAGCACTCAGTCTCAGGCTTGGGTCCATTCTTTGACTTCTTCCCGGTAACTGGCTTACCAGGCGCGGCAACATCTTTGCCGTCCTTCTTGAAGTTCTTCTTACCCTTGCCCTTCTTGAACTTAGTGGTCTTATTGACCATCAACACTTGATGTTCTTTCTTGATTTCAGCCTCTGCTGACTTCAGCATCGAGAACACTTCGGGAATGGTCTTTTCCATCCCCTGCATGTTGTAGTTCATCATAAAGCTCTTGTAGCTTGGTGGGAGCGACTGGAGGATTCTGTCAATGACCGCCTCATCTGGGAGGTTAATGTTCAGCTGGGTCATACGGTTGTGCAACCCAGACATCTTCAGGATGTGCTCACTGACAGAACTGTTTTCCTCCATCTTACAACTGAAGAACTTGTCGGAGACATCATATCTCTCGACCCGGGCATGAGCTTGAAAAACTAGTTTCAGCTCTTCGAACATCTCATATGCTCCGTGGTGCTCAAAACGCTTTTGGAGCCCTGGTTCTAAGCTGTAAAGCATGCCGCACTGAACGAGGGAGTAATCATCAGCGCGAGTTTGCCAAGCATTCATAATGTCTTGGTTCTCTGGGACGGGAGCGTCACCTAGCGGTCCTTCTAGGACATATTGTTTCCTGGCAGCTATGAGGATGATCCTCAGGTTCCGGACCCAGTCCGTATAGTTGCTGCCATCATCTTTCAGCTTGGTTTTCTCTAGGAACGCGTTGAAGTTCATGTTGACATTAGCGTTGGCCATTGATCTACAAGACATATTTGCAAAGGTTTTAGACTAAGTTCATGATAATAAAGTTCTAATCAAATTATGAACTCCCACTTAGATTAGACATCCCTTTAGTCATCTAAGTGTTACACGATCCGAGTCGACTAGCCCGTGTCCGATCATCACGTGAGACGGACTAGTCATTGTCGGTGAACATTTTCATGTTGATCGTATCTTCCATACGACTCGTGTTCGACCTTTCGGTCTCCGTGTTCCGAGGCCATGTCTGCACATGCTAGGCTCGTCAAGTTAACCCTAAGTGTTTTCGCTGTGTAAAACTGTCTTACACCCGTTGTATGTGAACGTAAGAATCCATCACACCCGATCATCACGTGGTGCTTAGAAACGACGAACTGTAGCAACGGTGCACAGTTAGGGGAGAACACTTCTTGAAATTTTATAAGGGATCATCTTATTTACTACCGTCGTCCTAAGTAAACAAGATGCATAATACATAATAAACATCACATGCAATTATATAGTTGTGACATGATATGGCCAATATCATATAGCTCCATTGATCTTCATCTTCGGGGCTCCATGATCATCTTGTCACCGGCTTGACACCATGATCTCCATCATCATGATCTCCATCATCGTGTCTTCATGAAGTTGTCACGCCAACGACTACTTCTACTTCTATGACTAACGTTTAGCAATAAAGTAAAGTAGTTTACATGACGTTATTCAATGACACCCAGGTCATACAAAAAATAATGACAACTCCTATGGCTCCTGCCGGTTGTCATACTCATCGACATGCAAGTCGTGAATCCTATTACAAAGAACATGATCTCATACATCACAATTCATCATTCATCACAACTTCTGGCCATATCACATCACATGATCAATCGCTGCAAAAACAAGTTAGACGTCCTCTAATTGTTGTTGCATCTTTTACGTGGCTGCAATTGGGTTCTAGCAAGAACGTTTTCTTACCTACGAATCACCACAACGTGATTTTGTCAACTTCTATTTACCCTTCATAAGGGCCCTGTTCATCGATTCCGCTCCAACTAAGGTGGGAGAGACAGACACCCGCCAGCCACCTTATGCAACTTGTGCATGTCAGTCGGTGGAACCGGTCTCACGTAAGTGTACGTGTAAGGTTGGTCCGGGCCGCTTCATCCTCTGGCATGACGAATTCGTCATCGTCGAGGCTTGCCTCGTCTTCGGAGGGAGGCATATAATTGTCGTCCTCGACCTCTCTGTCGGCCGCTCTCTCATGAGGGCTGGCTCCTTCGTCCTCCTGCACTGAATCCTGCTGGAGGGGGTTGTCTTCGGCACTGTCCGGCGTGTTGTTATCTCCGGTGCCGGAATCGCCGTTTTTGCTTTGGCGGGATTTAGAGCGGCGCCGCTGACATTGGCGCTTGGGTTTCTTCTTGGAGGGGTCGTCCTCTGTTTTTTCATCGCCATCCCCTGCTTTGGGGGTGTCCACCATGTATATGTCATATGACGAGGTGGCTTTCCAGTTCCCTATAGGTGCTGGTTCTTGGTCGTCTCTTTCATCGGCGTCCATACCGTCGATGTCTTCGGAGTCGAAGTCGAGCATGTCGGTTAGATCGTCGACAGTGGCTACAAAATGGGTGGTGGGTGGGTTTCGAATTTCTTCGTCGTCCGCATCCCAACCCTGCTGACCATAGTCCGGCCAGGGCTCTCCTGACAAAGAGAGAGACTTTAGTAAATCCAGGATATCGCCAAAGGGCGAGTGCTGAGAGACGTCCGCGGCGGTGAACTCCATGATCGGAGCCCAATCAGGTTCGATCGGAAGGGGTGCGGAATATACGGAGTCCGGAGCGGAGTCCGGCACCTTGGAGTCACGGGCCCTGCAAAGGACTAGGCTGGTATTCGGCTCTATCGCCGTAGAGATTGCGGCTCCCGGGGTGGCGTCCAACCGTCCATCCCCGACTAGCGCAGTCGGCTCTGAGCTAATGATCAGAGCAGACACCTGAGCGGCACTCTGGGCGCTGTCCGGCGGCAGAGTTAGATCATGCCCATCGGGACAGAGCGGCATGCTCAGCCGTGGCTCAAATCCATCGAAGATCAAGTCCCCGTGGATGTCGGCCGTGTAATTTAAGCTTCCAAACCTGACCTGATGGCTAGGGGCGTAGCTTTCGATCTGCTCCAGATGGCCAAGCGAATTGGCCCGCAGTGCGAAGCTGCCGAATACGAAGATCTGTCCGGGGAGAAAGGTCTCACCCTGGACCGCGTCGTGATTGATGATCGAAGAAGCCATCGGGCCTAAAGGTGACGACACAGAGGAACTCTCAACGAGAGCACCAATGTCGGTGTCAAAACCGGCGGATCTCGGGTAGGGGGTCCCGAACTATGCGTCTAGGCAAATGGTAACAGGAGACAAGGGACACGATGTTTTTACCCAGGTTCGGGCCCTCTCGATGGAGGTAAAACCCTACTCCTGCTTGATTAATATTGATGATATGGGTAGTACAAGAGTGGATCTACCACGAGATCAGAGAGGCTAAACCCTAGAAGCTAGCCTATGGTATGATTGTTGTTCGTCCTACGGACTAAAACTCTCCGGTTTATATAGACACCGAAGAGGGCTAGGGTTACACAGAGTCGGTTACAATGGGAGGAGATCTTCATATCGTATCACCAAGCTTGCCTTCCACGCCAAGGAAAGTCCCATCCGGACACGGGACGGAGTCTTCAATCTTGTATCTTCATAGTCCGGGAGTCCGGCCAAAGGTCACAGTCCGGCCATCCGGACACCCCCTAATCCAGGACTCCCTCAGAGACCATCTTCATCCTACGCCTCCCACGGATTGATAAACCTTAGGTCATCCACTTGAGGGAAATTTGCTACTATCCTACAAACCTCTGCACTTGGAAGCCCAACAACTTCTACAAGAAGAAGGTTGTGTAGTAGACATCAAGCTCTTTTCTGGCGCCGTTGCCGGGGAGGTGACTGCTTGAGGGTATATATTTAGATCTTGCAATAGGATCTTTGTGTTTCTTGTTTTATCACTAGTTTATTCTATAAAAGAAAACTACAAAAAAATGGAATTGAGTTTGGCTCATACGCTTCATCTTTTTAATATCTTTCGTGAAAATGATGGAAAGAAAAATTGTACTCAAGTGCTAGAAGAAGAAATCTATAAAATGTTTGTCGCTAAATCTTTGAATGATGAGCATGATTGCAATGTTGTTAGTATGAATTCTATGAATATCCATGATGCTAATGATATGCAAGGCCACAAGCTTAGGGATGCTATGTTTGATGAATATGATATTTTTTTGTCCCCCAAGTTTTGATGAGCAAATTTATTATGATGAAAGCATGCCTCCTATTTATGATGATTATTGTGATGATACGTATGCTATAAAGAATAATGATAACAATGAAACTTGTCATCATGATTTTAGTTTTCAATTGGATTATGCCTCACATGATAGTTGTTTTGTTGAGTTTACTCCCACTATTATTCATGAGAAGAAATTTGCTTATGTGGAGAGTAGTAAAATTTCTATGCAAGTAGATCATGAAAAGAATTCTTTAGGTGCTCGTTATATTGTTGAATTCATTCATGATGCTACTGAAAATTATTATGAGGGAGGAACATATGCTTGTAGGAATTGCAATAATATCAAGTTTCCTCTCTATGTGCTTAAAGTTTTAAAGTTATGCTTGTTTTGCCTTCCTATGCTAGTTGATTATTGTTCAAATAAGTTGTTTGCTCACAAAATCCCTATGCATAGGAAGTGGGTTAGGCTTAAATGTGCTAGTCATATTCTTCATGATGCTCTCTTTATGTTTCAATTCTTATCATTTATGTGAGCATCATTGAAATCATCATGCCTAGCTAGGGGCGTTAAACGATAGCGCTTGCTGGGAGGCAACCCAACTTTATTTTTGTTCTTTACTTTTTGCTCCTGTTTAGTAATAAATAATTCATATAGCCTTTGGTTAGATGTGATTTTATGTTTTAATTAGTGTTTGTGCCAAGTAGAGCCTTTGGGAAGACTTGGGTGAACTCTATGTGATCTTGCTGTAAAAAACAGAAACTTTGCGCTCACGAGATTAGCTGACATGTTTTACTGGAGAGTGCTTTTAGGTTGATTCTTTTTGCAGATGATTACAAATTCCTCAGGTCCAACAATTTATTTCAGAATTTTTGGAGTTACATAAGTATTCGAATGATACAGATTACTACAGACTGTTCTGTTTTTGACAGATTCTGTTTTCTATGTGTTGTTTGCTTATTTTGATGAATCTATGAGTAGTATCGGAGGGTATGAACCATAGAGAAGTTGGAATACAGTAGATATTAGACCAATATTAATTTAGAATGAGTTGACAACAGTAAAAAAAGTGGTGATTTAGTTTCTTATACTAACGGGGCTTATGAGTTTTGTGTTGAGTTTTGTGTTGTGAAGTTTTCAAGTTGGGGTAAAGATTCGATGGACTATGGAATAAGGAGTGGCAAGAGCCTAAGCTTGGGGATTCCCAAGGCACCCCAAGGTAATATTCAAGGACAACCAAGAGCCCAAGCTTGGGGATGCCCCGAAAGGCATCCCCTCTTTCGTCTTCGTTCATCGGTAATTTTACTTGGAGCTATATTTTTATTCACCACATGATATGTGTTTTGCTTGGAGCATCATTTTATTTTGTTAGTATATGTTTGCTGTTATTTAGAATAATATTTTGCATCTATATTTTCAATAAAAATGTCAAGGATAGCCTTTACCATGCTTATTTTACAAGTATACATGTTGCTGTTTCAAAACAGAAAGTTTACCGCTGTTGCAAAAATTCCCTAGAAAAGTAAGAGAGTGATATAATGTTGAATCTTTTTGCATAATGAGCTCTGATAAATCTTCTATAGTGCAGTATTTTTCTTATAATTTTTGGAGTTAGGAAGTATGATGAATCTAGCATTCTTTACAGACTATACTGTTTTGGCAGAGTGTTGTTATGTTTGCATTGTTTGCATATGCTTGCTTGTTTAATGATTATATTTGAGGATAGGAGTATCAAATATGCAGAGACATTTAGTATGCAATGTTGAATAATAATTTTAGTAATTTGCTACAGTAGAGAATGATAAGGTTATTGCCTTGTTTTATACTAACTTATCTCACGAGTTCTTGTTGAGTTTGGTGCGGATGAAGCTTTCGAGATTTAGGAAACCAAGATATAAAAGGAATTAAGGAGACACAAGAGCTCAAGCTTGGAGATGCCCAAGGCACCCCAAGATAATATTTCAAGAAGTCTCAAGCATCCAAGCTTGGGGATGCCCCGGTAGGAATCTCACCTTTCTTCTTCAACAATTATCGGTTAGTATCGGTTGAACCTAAGTTTTTGCTTCTTCACATGATGTGTGCTATCCTTGAAATGGCATTTTATTTTGTTTTGCTTGCTGTTTGAATAAAGTATTTAAGATCTGAAATACTTAAATGAGAGAGAGTCTTCACATAGTTACATAATTATTTAACTACTCATTGATCTTCACTTATATCTTTTTGGGAGTAGTTTGTCATTTACTCGTGTGCTTCACTTATATCTTATGAGTAAATGGTTGAATGAATTGAATATCATAAATCTGAAATTATATATGCTTCATATGCTTATGCCATGGGGAGTAATGACTTCACATATAAGAAGTAGAGGTTGTAAATTTATTGAAGGTTAGCAAACATTGTATTGGTCATTTGAACAATTCATGAAAGAATATTGAAGGAAGAGAGATTTCACATATAAATATACTATCATGGAAATCTTTTGTAGTTGTGAGCACTCATTAAAATATGACATGCTAAAAGGTTGACGTTGGACAAGGAAGACAACGTAATGGGTTATGTTTTCCCATATCTGAAAAGTTATATTATCTTGTATCATCCAACATGTTGAGCTTGCCTTTCCCCCTCATGCTAGCCAAATTCTTTGCACTAAGTAGAGATACTACTTGTGCTTCCAAACATCCTTTAAACCAGTTTTGACATGAGAGTCCACCATACCTACCTATGGATTGAGTAAGATCCTTCAAGTAAGTTGTCATCGGTGCATGCAATAAAAATTGCTCTCTAATTATGTATGACTTATTAGTGTGAAGAAAATAAGCTTTATATGATCTTGTTATGGAAGCAATAAAAGCGACGGACTGCATAATAAAGGTCCATATACAAGTGGCAATATAAAGTGACGTTCTTTTGCATTAAGATTTTGTGCATCCAACCATAAAAGTGCATGACAACCTCTGCTTCTCTCTGCGAAGGTCCTATCTTTTACTTTTATCTTCTATCCTTATACAAGAGTCATGGTGATCAACATCTTTCCTTTTTTACATTTTTTTCCTTTGACAAGCACTTTGTGTTGGGGTGATCCAGATATATATATATCCACTTATTGTTGACATTACCCTTGAGGTAAAAGATTGGGAGGCGAATCTATAAGCCCCTATCTTTCTCTGTGTTCGATTAAAACTTTGGACCCATAAATATTACGTGAGTGTTAGCAATTGTGAAAGACTAAATGATAGTTGAGTATGTGGAGTTTGCTAAATCAAATCTCTGACATAGACCCTTCCTGAAAATAAGATGAATTGCAATTGTTTGATGACTGAGAATGAAGTTTGCTAGGTTTCAAGAAAGTTTATGGTCTATGCTTTAACATGTGAATAGCTTGTTACTTGATCATGAAAAGTTTTATGAGATGAACTACTGTAATGATATATTATGATGCTAGAAAAGGTGACTGAAATTATCATTGAACAAACTTGTGCACCTGCTAGCATTCACACTTCATAAATTCTTTCTTTTATCATTTACCTACTCGAGGACGAGTAGGAATTAAGCTTGGGGATGCTGATACGTCTCCAACGTATCTATAATTTATGAAGTATTCATGCTATTATATTATCTGTTTTGGATGTTTATGGGCTTTACTAAGCACTTTTATATTATTTTTTGGGACTAACCTATTAACCGGAGACCCAGTCCAAACTGTTGTTTTTGCCTATTTCAGTGTTTCAAAGAAAAGGAATATCAAACGGAGTCCAAACGGAATGAAACCTTCTGAAAGTTGTTTTTGGAACGGAAGCAATCCAGGGGACTTGGAGTGCACGTAAGGGAAGCTTCGAGGTGGCCACAAGGCAGGGGGGTGCCCCCCTCTAGGCACGCCCCCACCCTCGTGGGCCCCTTAAGGCTCCCTTGACTGACTTCTTTCGCCTATATATCTCCATATACCCTAAATACATCGAGGATCACAGTAGATCGGGAGTTCCACCGTCGCAAGCCTCTGTAGCCACCAAAAACCAATCTGGACCCTGTCCCAGCACCCTGCTTGAGGGGGATCCCTCGCCGGTGGCCATCTTCATCATCCCGATGCTCTCCATGATGAGGAGGGAGTAGTTCACCCTCGGGGCTGAGGGTATGTACCAGTAGCTATGTGTTTGATCTCTCTCTCTCTCTCTCGTGTTCTTGATTTGGCACGATCTTGATGTATCGCGAGCTTTGCTATTATAGTTGGATCTTATGATGTTTCTCCCCCTCTACTCTCTTGTAATGGATTGAGTTTTCCCTTTGAAGTTATCTTATCGGATTGAGTCTTTAAGGATTTGAGAACACTTGATGTATGTTTTGTCGTGCTTATCTGTGGTGACAACGGGATATTCACGTGATCTACTTGATGTATGTTTTGGTGATCAACTTGCGGGTTCCATGAACTTATGCATAGGGGTTGGCACACGTTTTCGTCTTAACTTTCCAGTAGAAACTTTGGGGCACTCTTTGAAGTACTTTGTGTTGGTTGAATAGATGAATCTGAGATTGTGTGATGCATATCATATGATCATGCCCACGGATACTTGAGGTGACAATGGAGTATCTAGGTGACATTAGGGTTTTGGTTGATTTGTGTCTTAAGGTGTTATTCTAGTATGAACTCTATGATAGATCGAACGGAAAGAATAGCTTCATGTTATTTTACTACGGACTCTTGAATAGATCGCTCAGAAAGGATAACTTTGAGGTGGTTTCGTACCCTATCATAATCTCTTCGTTTGTTCTCCGCTATTAGTGACTTTGGAGTGACTCTTTGTTGCATGTTGAGGGATAGTTATATGATCCAATTATGTTATTATTGTTGAGAGAACTTGCACTAGTGAAAGTATGAACCTTAGGCCTTGTTTCCTACCATTGCAATACCGTTTACGCTCACTTTTATCATTAGTTACCTTGCTGTTTTATAATTTGAGATTACAAATACTTTTATCTACCATCCATATTGCACTTGTATCACCATCTCTTTGCCGAACTAGTGCACCTATAAAATTTACCATTGTATTGGGTGTGTTGGGGACACAAGAGACTTTTTGTTATTTGGTTGCAGGGTTGCTTGAGAGAGACCATCTTCATCCTATGTCTCCCACTGATTGATAAAGCTTAGGTCATCCACTTGAGGGAAATTTGCTACTGTCGTACAAACCTCTGCACTTGGAGGCCCAACAATGTCTACAAGAAGAAGGTTGTGTAGTAGACATCACGGTGCGGCGGCTTTGATCGGAGGGAGGAGAGGGGACGGGGAGAGGGGCTCACAGCGCGGGTGAGGTCGAGGTGACAGCGACAGTGACGACGAGGCAGAGGGGATGGCGACAGGCCGGTGCGGCGACAGGGACGGGCCGACGATGGGCGGCGACGGGGACGGCGATGAGGGACGGTGACGGGGGCGGCGACGACGGGGCAGAGGAGAAGAAGCAAAGGGAGAGATGAGAAACTGAATTTTTTTGAAGTGCTTCTTACATAGGAGGCACCTTTAGTACCGATTGGAGCCACCAACCGGTACTAAAGGCCTGTTTTGGCTAGGCCAAGCGGCGATAAGGCGCACCCCTTTAGTACCGGGTGGTGGCTACAACCGGTAGTAAAGACCCCCCCCCCCTTTAGTACATGTTGGAGCCACCACCCGGTACTAAAGGGGGTGTGCTGGCGCAGGTGCGGTGCGGGCAAGTTTAGTCCCACCTCGCTAGCCGAGGGGCGCACCCACCTGTTTAAAAGCCCCGGCGCGGCTGCTCTCTCGAACTCCTCTCTATAGCAGGCTTCTGGGCCTAACTCTGCCGCTCTGCCCTGTGGGCCTACTTGGCCTTGCGGGCCTGCATCCTGGCCCAACTACAGGTTGGGTTACTAGTCGTATGCAGGCCGTTGTGGCCCAGTAGGTGGGCTTTTTTTATTTAGTTTTTGTCTCAAAAAAAGTTTAGTTTTTTCCTTTTCTACTTTATTTATTTTCATTTATTTCTTTCTGAATATTTTTTCTTTAGGTACAAAAAATTACAGACTTTCTGTTAGTGCCAGTAGTTTTCAAATTTGAATATTTTAAATTTGAATTATTTGATGAACTAATTTATAGATGAAGTGCATCTAGTTTTTGTCGTAAATGCATGAAAGAATTTGTTTGCACATAAAATTTATTCGCGTTTCAAATGCCAGAACACATAAGTACCCTAACTATTACAAAGATTCCCTCCAGTTTGTTCGAAGCGGCACTTTCAAGATATATAAGTCCGGAAAGTCAGTAGAGAAGAAAGTGATGACGGTGAAGCCTATCACATCCCAGAGTGGGATCTTTGGGTTTGAAACTTTTTCTTCGCGTGTGTCCTTTTGCGCCGTAACCATGGACAATCTTCATCATTTAACCAGATGCTCGAATCAATATTCACTGTGAATGGAGCAATTTCATCAAATTTTTCATAATCTTCTAACATGTCTGTCTTTTCATCCACTCCCACGATGTTTCTTTTCCCTGAAAGAACTTGTGGTGCTTTGGCTCATCGTATGATGCATTCGCTTCCTTATCTTTTCTTTTTCTCGGCCTGGTAGACATGACTTTCACATAGAAAACCTGCGCCACATCATTGGCTAGGACGAATGGTTCGTATGCATATGCAAGATTGTTGAGATCCACTGTTGTCATTCCGTACAGCGGGTCTTGTTGGAAATATGCCCTAGAGGCAATAATAAAAGGATTATTATTATATTTCCTTGTTCATGATAATTGTCTTTTATTCATGCTATAATTGTATTATCCGGAAATCATAAATACACGTGTGAATACTTAGACCACGACATGTCCCTAGTGAGCCTCTAGTTTACTAGCTCGTTGATCAACAGATAGTCATGGTTTCCTGACTATGGACATTGGATGTCATTGATAAGGGGATCACATCATTAGGAGAATGATGTGATGGACAAGACCCAATCCTAAGCATAGCACAAAGATCGTGTAGTTCGTTTGCTAAAAGATTTTCCAATGTCAAGTATCTTTTCCTTATACCATGAGATCGTGTAACTCCCAGATACCGTAGGAGTGCTTTGGGTGTACCAAACGTCACAACATAACTGGGTGACTATAAAGGTGCACTACAGGTATCTCCGAAAGTGTCTGTTGGGTTGACACGGATCGAGACTGGGATTTGTCACTCCGTAAGATGGAGAGGTATCTCTGGGCCCACTCGGTAATGCATCATCATAATGAGCTCAAAGTGACCAAGTGTCTGGTCACGGGATCATGCATTACGGTACGAGTAAAGTGACTTGCCGATAACGAGATTGAACGAGGTATTGGGATACCGATGATCGAATCTCGGGCAAGTAACGTACCGATTGACAAAGGGAATTGTATACGGGGTTGCTTAAATCCTCGACATCGTGGTTCATCCGATGAGATCATCGAGGAGTATGTGGGAGCCAACATGGGTATCGAGATCCCGCTGTTGGTTATTGACCGGAGAGCCGTCTCGGTCATGTCTGCATGTCTCCCGAACTCGTAGGGTCTGCACACTTAAGGTTCGGTGATGCTAGGGTTGTATGAATATGAGTATGCAGCAAACCGAAAGTTGTTCGGAGTCTCGGATGAGATCCTGGACGTCACGAGGAGTTCCGGAATGGTCCAGAGGTAAAGAATTATATATGGGAAGTCGAGTTTCGGCCATCGGGAAAGTTTCGGGATCCACCGGTATTGTACCGGGACCACCGGAAGGGTCCCAGGGGGTCCATCGGGTAGGGCCACCTATCCCGGAGGGCCCCGTGGGCTGAAGTGGGAGGGGAAACAGCCCCTAGTGGGCTGGTGCGCCCCCCCTGCCCCCCCCCCTCTGCGCCTAGGGTTGGGAACCCTAGGGGAGGGGGCGCCTCCACTTGCCTTGGGGGGCACTCCACCCCCCTTGGCCGCCCCCCCCCTAGAGATCCCATCTCTAGGGCCGCCGCCCCTCTGGGGTCCCTATATAAAGAGGGGGGGTGGGAGGGCAGCCGCACCCAACACCCTGGCGCCTCCCTCCCCTCCCTGCTACACCTCCTCCTCCCGTAGTCGCATGGCGAAGCCCTGCCGGAGCCCTGCTGCATCCACCACCACGCCGTCGTGCTGCTGGATCTTCATCAACCTCTCCTTCCCCCTTGCTGGATCAAGAAGGAGGAGACGTCACGCTGACCGTACGTGTGTTGAACGCGGAGGTGCTGTCCGTTCGGCGCTAGGATCTCCGGTGATTTGGATCACGACGAGAACGACTCCCTCAACCCCGTTCTCTTAAACGCTTCCGCACGCGATCTACAAGGGTATGTAGATGCACTCTTCTCTCATTGCTAGATGAACTCATAGATTGATCTTGGTGAACGTAGGAATTTTTTTATTTTATGCAACGTTCCCCAACAGTGGCATCATGAGCTAGGTCTATGCGTAGTTCTCTATTGCACAAGTAGAACACAAATCTGTTGTGGGCGTAGATCTTGTCAACTTGCTTGCCACTACTAGTCTTATTTTGCTTCAGCGGTATTGTGGGATGAAGCGGCCCGGACCGACCTTACACGTACGCTTACGTGAGACAGGTTCCACCGACTGACATGCACTAGTTGCATAAGGTGATTAGCGGGTGTCTGTCTCTCCCACTTTAGTTGGAGCGGATTCGATGAAAAGGGTCCTTATGAAAGGTAAATAGAAGTTGACAAAATCACGTTGTGGTTATTCGTAGGTAAGAAAACGTTCTTGCTAGAACCCAATTGCAGCCACGTAAAAGATGCAACAACAATTAGAGGACGTCTAACTTGTTTTTGCAGCAATTGCTATGTGATGTGATATGGCCAAAAGTTGTGATTAATGATGAATGATATATTGTGATGTATGAGATCATGTTCTTGTAATAGGAATCACGACTTGCATGTCGATGAGTATGACAACCGGCAGGAGCCATAGGAGTTGTCTTAATTATTGTATGACCTGCGTGTCAATGATTTAACGCCATGTAATTACTTTACTTTATTGCTAAACCGTTAGCCATAGTAGTAGAAGTAATAGTTGGCGAGCAACTTCATGGAGACACGATGATGGAGATCATGATGATGGAGATCATGATGATGGAGATCATGATGATGGAGATCATGGTGTCATGCCGGTGACGAAGATGATCATGGAGCCTCGAAGATGGAGATCAAAGGAGCTATATGATATTGGCCATATCATGTCACTACTATATAATTGCATGTGATGTTTATATGTTTATGCATCTTGTTTACTTAGAATGACGGTAGTAAATAAGAGGATCCCTTATAATAATTTCAAGAAAGTGTTCCCCCTAATTGTGCGCCGTTGCTAAAGTTAGTCGTTTCGAAGCACCACATGATGATCGGGTGTGATAGATTCTTACGTTCACATACAACGGGTGTAAGACAGTTTTACACATGCAAAAACACTTAGGGTTAACTTGACGAGCCTAGCATGTACAGACATGGCCTCGGAACACAGAGACCGAAAGGTCGAACATGAGTCGTATGGAAGATACGATCAAAATGGAGATGTTCACCGATGATGACTAGTCCGTCTCACGTGATGATCGGACATGGCCTAGTCGACTCGGATCATGTAACACTTAGATGACTAGAGGGACGTCAAATCTGAGTGGGAGTTCATTAAATAATTTGATTAGATGAACTTAATTATCATGAACTTAGTCTAAAATCTTTGCAAAATATGTCTTGTAGATCAAATGGCCAACGCTCATGTCAACATGAACTTCAACGCGTTCCTAGAGAAAACCAAGCTGAAAGATGATGGCAGCAACTATACGGACTGGGTCCGGAACCTGAGGATCATCCTCATAGCTGCCAAGAAAGCATATGTCCTAGAAGGACCGCTAGGTGAAGCACCCATCCCAGAGAACCAAGACGTTATGAATGCTTGGCAGTCACGTGTTGATGATTACTCCCTCGTTTACTGCGGCATGCTTTATAGCTTAGAACCGGGGCTCCAAAAGCGTTTTGAGCAACACGGAGCATATGAGATGTTCGAGGAGCTGAAAATGGTTTTCCAAGCTCATGCCCGGGTCGAGAGATATGAGGTCTCTGACAAGTTCTATAGTTGTAAGATGGAGGAAAACAGTTCTGTCAGTGAGCACATACTCAAAATGTTTGGGTTGCACAACCGCCTGTCCCAGCTGGACATTAACCTCCCGGACGAGGCGGTCATTGACAGAATCCTTCAGTCGCTCCCACCGAGCTACAAGAGCTTTGTGATGAACTACAATATGCAGGGGATGGTGAAAACTATTCCTGAAGTATTTTCAATGCTGAAGTCAGCAGAGGTAGAAATCAAGAAAGAACATCAAGTGTTGATGGTCAATAAAACCACCAAGTTCAAGAAGGGCAAGGGTAAGAAGAACTTCAAGAAGGACGGCAAAGATGTTGTCGCGCCCGGTAAGCCAGTTGTCGGGAAGAAGTCAAAGAATGGACCCAAGCCTGAGACTGAGTGCTTTTGTTGCAAAGGGAAGGGTCACTGGAAGCGGGACTGCCCCAAATACTTAGCGGACAAGAAGGCCGGCACACTAAAGGTATATTTGATATACATGTAATTGATGTGTACCTTACCAGTACTCGTAGTAACTCCTGGGTATTTGATACCGGTGCCATTGCTCACATTTGTAACTCACAGCAGGAACTGCGGAATAAGCGGAGACTGGCGAAGGACGAGGTGACGATGAGCGTCGGGAATGGTTCCAAGGTCGATGTGATCGCTGTCGGCACGCTACCTCTACATTTACCTACGGGATTAGTTTTAAACCTCAATAATTGTTATTTAGTGCCAAGTTTGAGCATGAACATTGTATCTGGATCTCGTTTAATGCGAGATGGCTACTCATTTAAATCCGAGAATAATGGTTGTTCTATTTATATGAGAGATATGTTTTATGGTCATGCCTCGATGGTCAATGGTTTATTCTTAATGAATCTCGAACGTAATGTTACACATATTCATAGTGTGAATACCAAAAGATGTAAAGTTGATAACGATAGTCCCACATACTTGTGGCACTGCCACCTTCGTCACATTGGTGTCAAGCGCATGAAGAAGCTCCATGCCGATGGACTTTTAGAGTCTATCGATTATGAATCATTTGACACATGCGAACCATGCCTCATGGGCAAAATGACCAAGACTCCGTTCTCCGAAACAATGGAGCGAGCAACCAACTTATTGGAAATCATACATACTGATGTGTGTGGTCCAATGAGCGTTGAGGCTCGCGGAGGATATCGTTATGTTCTCACTCTCACTGATGACTTAAGTAGATATGGGTATGTCTACTTGATGAAACACAAGTCTGAGACCTTTGAAAAGTTCAAGGAATTTCAGAATGAAGTAGAGAATCAACGTGACCGAAAGATAAAATTCTTACGTTCAGATCGTGGAGGAGAATATTTAAGTCACGAATTTGGTACGCACTTAAGAAAATGTGGAATCGTTTCACAACTCACGCTGCCTGGAACACCTCAGCGTAATGGTGTGTCCGAACGTCGTAATCGCACTCTATTGGATATGGTGCGATCTATGATGTCTCTTACCGATTTACCGCTATCATTTTGGGGATACGCTGTAGAGACAGCTACATTCACTTTAAATAGGGCTCCGTCTAAATCCGTTGAGACGACACAATATGAATTATGGTTTGGAAAGAAACCTAAGCTGCCGTTTCTAAAAGTTTTAGGATGCGATGCTTATGTCAAGAAACTTCAACCTGAGAAGCTCGAACCCAAGTCGAAAAAATGCGTCTTCATAGGATACCCTAAGGAAACCATTGGGTATACCTTCTACCTTAGATCCAAAGGCAAGATCTTTGTTGCCAAGAACGGATCCTTTCTGGAAAAAGAGTTTCTCTCGAAAGGAGTAAGTGGGAGGAAAGTAGAACTCGATGAAGTACTACCTCTTGAACCGGAAAGTAGTGCAGCTCAGGAAAATGTTCCTGTGGTGCCTGAACCGACTAGAGAGGAAATTAATGATGATGATCAAGGTACTTCGGATCAAGTTGCTGTTGAACTTCGTAGGTCCACAAGGACACGTTCCACACCAGAGTGGTATGACAACCCTGTCCTGGAAATCATGTTGTTAGACAACGGTGAACCTTCGAACTATGAAGAAGCGATGGCGGGCCCAGATTCCAACAAATGGCTTGAAGCCATGTAATCCGAGATAGAATCGATGTATGAAAACAAAGTATGGACTTTGACAGACTTGCCCGATGATCGGCGAGCGATAGAAAACAAATGGATCTTTAAGAAGAAGACGAACGCGGATGGTAATGTTACCATCTATAAAGCTCGACTTGTCGCTAAGGGTTATCGGCAAGTTCAAGGGGTTGACTACGATGAGACTTTCTCTCCCGTAGCGAAGCTAAAGTCCGTCCGAATCATGTTAGCAATTGCCGCATACTATGATTATGAGATATGGCAGATGGACATCAAAACGGCATTCCTTAACGGCTATCTTAAGGAAGAACTGTATATGATGCAGCCGGAGGGTTTTGTCGATCCTAAGAATGCTAACAAGGTATGCAAGCTCCAGCAATCCATTTATGGGCTGGTGCAAGCATCTCGAAGTTGGAACATTCGCTTTGATGAGATGATCAAAGCGTTTGGGTTTATGCAGACTTATGGAGAAGCTGCATTTACAAGAAAGTGAGTGGGAGCTCTGTAGCATTTCTCATATTATATGTAGATGACATACTTTTGATGGGAAATGATATAGAACTTTTGGACAGCATTAAGTCCTACTTGAATAAGTGTTTTTCAATGAAGGACCTTGGAGAAGCTGCTTACATATTAGGCATCAAGATCTATAGGGATAGATCGAGACGCCTCATAGGTCTTTCACAAAGCACATACCTTGATAAGATTTTGAAGAAGTTCAAAATGGGTCAGTCCAAGAAAGGGTTCTTACCTGTATTGCAAGGTGTGAGATTGAGCTCGGCTCAATGCCTGACCATAGCAAAAGATAAAGAAGAGATGAGTGTCATCCCCTATGCCTCGGCCATAGGATCTATTATGTATGCCATGCTGTGTACCAGACCTGATGTAAATCTTGCCGTAAGTTTGGTAGGAAGGTACCAAAGTAATCCCGGAAAGGAACACTGGACAGCGATCAAGAATATCCTGAAGTACCTGAAAAGGACAAAGGACATGTTTCTCGTTTATGGAGGTGATGAAGAGCTCGTCGTAAGGGGTTATGTCGACGCTAGCTTCGACACAGATCTGGATGACTCTAAGTCACAAACCGGATACGTGTATATGTTGAATCGTGGAGCAGTAAGCTGGTGCAGTTGCAAGCAGAGCGTCGTGGCGGGATCTACATGTGAAGCGGAGTACATGGCAGCCTCGGAGGCAGCACATGAAGCAATATGAATGAAGGAGTTCATCACCGACCTAGGAGTCATACCCAATGCGTCGGGGACAATCACTCTCTTCTGTGACAACACTGGAGCTATTGCCCTTGCCAAGGATCCCAGGTTTCACAAGAAGACCAGGCACATCAAGCGTCGTTTCAACTCCATCCGTGAAAATGTTCAAGATGGAGACATAGATATTTGCAAAGTAGATGCGGATCTGAATGTCGCAGATCCCTTGACTAAACCTCTTCCGCGAGCAAAACATAATCAACACCAGAACTCTATGGGTGTTCGATTCATCACAATGTAACTAGATTATTGATTCTAGTGCAAGTGGGAGACTGTTGGAAATATGCCCTAGAGGCTCATGCTATAATTGTATTAACCAGAAATCGTAATGCATGTGTGAATACTTAGACCACAACATGTCCCTAGTGAGCCTCTAGTTTACTAGCTCGTTGATCAACAGATAGTCATGGTTTCCTGACTATGGACATTGGATGTCATTGATAACGGGATCACATCATTAGGAGAATGATGTGATGGACAAGACCCAATCCTAAGCATAGCACAAAGATCGTGTAGTTCGTTTGCTAAAAGCTTTTCCAATGTCAAGTATCTTTTCCTTAGACTATGAGATCGTGTAACTCCCAGATACCGTAGGAGTGCTTTGGGTGTACCAAACGTCACAACGTAACTGGGTGACTATAAAGGTGCACTACAGGTATCTCCGAAAGTGTCTGTTGGGTTGACACGGATCGAGACTGGGATTTGTCACTCCGTATGACGGAGAGGTATCTCTGGGCCCACTCGGTAATGCATCATCATAATGAGCTCAAAGTGACCAAGTGTCTGGTCACGGGATCATGCATTACGGTACGAGTAAAGTGACTTGCCGATAACGAGATTGAACGAGGTATTGGGATACCGACGATCGAATCTCGGGCAAGTAACGTACCGATTGACAAAGGGAATTGTATATGGGGTTGCTTAAATCCTCGACATCGTGGTTCATCCGATGAGATCATCGAGGAGTATGTGGGAGCCAACATGGGTATCCAGATCCCGCTGTTGGTTATTGACCGGAGAGCCGTCTCGGTCATGTCTGCATGTCTCCCGAACCCGTAGGTCTACACACTTAAGGTTCAGTGACGCTAGGGTTGTATGAATATGAGTATGCAGCAAACCGAAAGTTGTTCGGAGTCCCGAATGAGACCCCGGACGTCACGAGGAGTTCCGGAATGGTCCGGAGGTAAAGAAAACTATATGGGAAGTTGAGTTTCGGCCATCGGGAAAGTTTCGGGGTCCACCGGTATTGTACCGGGACCACCGGAAGGGACCCAGGGGGTCCACCGGGTGGGGCCACCTATCCCGGAGGGCCCCGTGGGCTCAAGTGGGAGGGGAACCAGCCCCTAGTGGGCTGGTGCACCCCCCTGGGCCCCCCTCTGCGCCTCCACTTGCCTTGGGGGCACTCCACCCCGCTTGGCCGCCGCCCCCCTAGAGATCCCATCTCTAGGGCCGGCGCCCCCCTTGGGGTCCCTATATAAAGAGGGGGGGTGGGAGGGTAGCCGCACCCAACACCCTGGCGCCTCCCTCCCCTCCCTGCTACACCTCCTCCTTCCGTAGTCGCTTGGCGAAGCCCTGCCGGAGCCCTGCTGCATCCACCACCACGCCGTTGTGCTGCTGGATCTTCATCAACCTCTCCTTCCCCCTTGCTGGATCAAGAAGTAGGAGACGTCACGCTGATCGTACGTGTGTTAAACGCGGAGGTGCCGTCCGTTCGGCGCTAGGATCTCCGGTGATTTGGATCACGACGAGAACGACTCCCTCAACCCCGTTCTCTTGAACGCTTCCGCACGCGATCTACAAGGGTA
Source organism: Triticum dicoccoides (assembly GCF_002162155.2). Lineage (NCBI taxonomy): Eukaryota > Viridiplantae > Streptophyta > Magnoliopsida > Poales > Poaceae > Triticum > Triticum dicoccoides. The sequence goes on from NC_041393.1 coordinate 67,824,227, forward strand.
TGTAGATGCACTCTTCTCTCGTTGCTAGATGAACCCATAGATTGATCTTGGTGAACGTAGGAATTTTTTTATTTTATGCAACGTTCCCCAACAGGTCTTCCGTTACCCCGCCTCATGTCATATTGACCCATTTGCACCGAAACAAAGGGACCTTCAAACCACGTCCATAGTCAAGTTCCCATATGTCCTCTATGTAACCATAATATGTTTCCTTTCCCGTGTTGGTTGTTGCATCAAAGCGGACACCAGTATTTTGGTTGGTGCTCTTCTTATCTTGGGCGATCGTGTAAAATGTATTCCCATTTGTCTCGCACCCTTTGAAAGTCATTATATTTTAATATGGTAACTGGGACAGCAAGTACAGGTCATCTTCAATATCGCCATCATGCATGGCACGTGTCTGCAACCAACCGGCAAAAGTCCCCGTTTGTTCACGTGTAATCCAGTCGCCAGACTGCTCCGTGTGTTTGGAGCGTAGAAAATTCTTGTGTTCCTCCATATACTAAGCCACCAAGGCGGAATTCCGTAGAACTGTGTAGTGTGCTTCAGTGAGAGAATGCCTGTCCATACATATTATTTGATCCCCTCCTAGCGTGCCTTTTCCATCCAGTCTGCCCTTATGCCGCGATTCATGAACACCAATCGGCTTCAGGTCAGGAATAAAGTCAATACAAAACTCAATGACCTCCTCATTTTCATGGCCCTTCGAGATGCTTCCTTCTGGCCTAGCACGGTTATGAACATATTTCTTCAAGACTCCCATGAACCTCTCAAAGGGGAACATATTGTGTAGAAATACAGGACCCAAAATGTTAATCTCTTTGCATAGGTGAATTAGGATGTGCACCATGATGTTGAAGAAGGATGGTGGGAACACCAACTCGAAACTGAGAAGACATTGCACCAAATCATTCTGTAACCTTGGTATGATTTCTGGATCGATTACCTTCTGAGAGATTGCATTGAGGAATGCACATAGCTTCACAATGGCTAATCGAACGTTTTCCGGTAGAAGCCCCCTCAATGCAACCGAAAGCAATTGCGTCATAATCACATGGCAGTCATGAGACTTTAGGTTCTGGAACTTTTTCTCTGCCATATTTATTATTCCCTTTATATTTAACGAGAAACCAGACGGTACCTTCATACTGAGCAGGCATTCAAAGAAGATTTCCTTCTCTTCTTTGGTAAGAGCGCAGTTGGCATGACCCTGATGTATGCCGTCTTTTCCGTGCATACGTTGCTAGTCCTCCCGTGCCTGTGGTGTATCTTTTGTCTTCCCATACATGCCCAAGAAGCCAAGCAGGGTCACACAAAGATTCTTCGTCATGTGCATCACGTCGATTGCGGAGCGGACCTCTAGGTCTTTCCAATAGGGCAAGTCCCAAAATATATATTTCTTCTTCCACATGGGTGCGTGTCCGTAAGCGTCCTTCGAAACAGGTTTCCGCCAGGACCCTTTCCAAAGATTATCTTCAAATCCTTGACCATATCATGTACATCAGCATCAGTACGGTGGCGAGGCTTCGTCCGGTGATCCGTCTCACCTTTAAAATGCTTGCCTCTCTTTCTTACGGGATGCCTGCTCGGAAGAAATTGACGATGTCCCAGGTACACATTCTTCCTACAACTATCCAAATATATACTGTCGGCATCATCCGACCAGTGCGTGCATCCGCGGTATCCCTTGTTTGTCTGTCCTGAAAGATTACTGAGAGCAGGCCAATCATTGATGGTCACGAACAACAACGCCTTTAGGTCATCCTGTTTGTGCTCATCCCACGCACATACACCTTTTCCATTCCACAACGGTAATAGTTCTTCAACTAATGGCCTTAGGTACACATCTATGCCGTTGTCGGGTTGCTTAGGGCCTTGGATGAGCACTGGCATCATAATGAACTTCCTCTTCATGCACAACCAAGGAGGAAGGTTATACAAACATAGAGTCACATGCCAGGTGCTATGGTTGATGATCCGCTCCCCAAAAGGATTAATGCCATCTGCGCTTAGACCAAACCATACGTTCCTTGGGTCACCTGCAAACTCCTCCCTGTACTTTCTCTCGATTTTTCTCCACTACGACCTATGAGCGGGTACTCTCATCTTTCCGTATTTCTTACGGTCTTCTCCGTGCCATTGCATCGCCTTGGCATGCTCTTTGTTTTGGAACAAACATTTCAACCGTGGTATTATAGGAGCATACCACATCACCTTGGCAGGAATCTTCTTCCTGGGGCGCTCGCCCTCGACATCACCAGGGTCATCGCGGCTGATCTTATAGCGTAATGCACCACATACCGGGCACCCGTTCAAATACTCGTACTCACCGCGGTAGAGGATGCAGTCATTAGGGCATGCATGTGTCTTCTGCACCTCTAACCCTAGAGGGCAGTCAACCTTCTTTGCTTCGTACGTACTCTCGGGCAATTCATTGTCCTTTGGAAGCATATTCTTTATCATTACCAGCAACTTTCCAAATCCCTTATCAGATACATCATTCTCTGCCTTTCATTGCAGCAATTCCAGTGTGGTGCCCAGCTTTTTCTTGTCAGCTTCGCAATTCGGGTACAACAATTTTTTGTGATCCTCTGAAATGCGCTGCAACTTCTTCTTCTCCTTTTCACTTGCGCAGTTTCTCTTTGCATCGGCAATGACCCGACCCAGAGCATCAGCGGGCTCATCTAATGCCTCTTCTTCAGCTTTTTCTCGCATTGTTGTATCATCATATTCAGGGAACCCATGGCCAGGATAGCTATCGTCGTCCTCTTCTTCTTCACTGTCTTCCATCATAACCCCTCTTTCTCCGTGCTTGGTCCAAACATTATAGTGGGGCATGAAACCGGACTCAAACAGGTGGACGTGAATGGTTCTTGAGTTAGAGTAATTGTGATCATTCTTACAGCCAGCACACAGACAAGGCATAAAACCATCCGCCCGCTTGTTTGCCTGAGCCACAATCAGAAAAGTATGCACGCCATCAATGAACTCGGGAGAGCATTGGTCATCGTACATCCATTGCCGGCTCATCTTCATTACACACCACCGAATAGACCAAATTAATACAAGTTCATACATAAAGTTCATACAACACTTAAATGCAACATACAAATAACTCTCTAGCTAAAGCATTTAAATGCAACAACAAATGCGATCAAGATCGCAACAAGGTAACAATTGATCCAACAGCATAATGATACCAAGGCTCACTATCAATGACATATTTTCTAATCTTTCTAATCTTTAACCGCATTTTCTCCATCTTGATCTTGTGATCATCGACGACATCGGCAACATGCAACTCCAATTCCATCTTCTCTCCTTCAATTCTTTTTAATTTTTTTTTCAAATACTCGTTTTCTCTTTCAACTAAATTTAACCTCTCGACAATAGGGTCGGTTGGAATTTCTGGTTCACATACCTCCTAGATAAAAATATCTATGTCAACTTGATGGGCATAATTCGTCATAAACACGAAATGCAACAAATAGTTTTAAAAAAAATATACCACATCCGAATCACAACACGGACGAGGGCCGACGGGGACGGATATCAAAACCATGGCACTATGTATAACAAACAACGTACGGATAGGATAATTATACAAGTAACTATATATCTAAATCACACAACACATGAATTTTTTATATAAGAAAGATAAGAACAAGAGGCTCACCATAAGATGGTGCCGGCGACGGATCGGTGCGGACGATCGACGGTGGTTACGATGGAGACGGGAATGCATTAAGTAAACCACACCTACATATGCAAACTAAGAGTTATTTTAAGCTCAAATTGCATATAAATCAAATAAAATACCACATCTAATTCCTCCCAAATTACTAAAACCCACAAATTAATCACTACATAAAGCATTGCAAGAACTAATCTAGCAATGAGAGATGAAATGACAAAGTTGCTAACCTTTGTGATCACTTGAATGGATGGGGGCCTTCAAATCTTGACAAAATTTAGGCAAAATGTGTGATGAGCTCGAGGGGAAGAGGGGAAGAACAGAGAGGAGAGGGGAAAGGGGGAAGAACAGAGCGAGCTGGACGAAGGGTTTATATGTAGGATGACCTGTAGTACCGGTTCGTGGCACGAACCGGTACTAAAGGTGCTGGAGGGGCCCCAGTCTGACAACATCCTGCCATCACTCTCTTTGGTTTGTGGCACGAACCGGTGCTAAAGGTTCGCCACGGACCGATACTACTGAGAGCGGCCAGCCTAGCCGTTGGACACATTAATGCCGGCTCAATTTCAAACCGGAACTAATGAGCTGCACATTAGACCCTTTTTCTACTAGTGAGAGGTGCTTTTAAGTTCCGTGCTATGCAGGCCCAACAGTGTATACATGCAACCAAACAGGCCGGATTCTTCCCGCGCGGGCCTGATCGAGGTGTATGCAGTCAACCAAACGCGTCCTATATTTATCTTAGACTATATGCATCAGAGCAAATGATGTAGATAAAAGGAAGTGTATCTTCATATTCATGAATCCTTCTCGCAAACAATATGTACATCAACAAAAGATCATCATGCACATGAATCCTTGGGTCTAAGCGCGGTCGAAGAGTGACACTTCGGCCTAAGCGTGACCGAAAACATGCCCTTCCCCGTGAGTGAGGCCGCTGGGGTCATAGTTTTGATTTTCTCAAACTAGGGCATGTATTTTCGGAATTTGTTATTAATAAAAAATATTTTTAATTTGTTTTTCCACGCAACGCAACTTCCCCGACTCGATCAGCTGCAGTCCTATCCTTGCTTGCGCAGTGCCGGGGGCGGCCAAGAGACGGGATCAGCTGCAGACGAACAGCGCCATGGACGAGCTCTGCCCATCCCGAGCGGCCACACGCTGGTCCCCGTGAAACCCCCGCAGCAGGCGTCGCAGGTGATGGTGGCGTGTCTGCGTTGTGCGCAGATTCGATCATATCATCAAGCCAAGATCGATTAAGTTGCTTAGCACGTACTATGAGCGTTTGGTGCTAGATAGTTTAGCTACTGCTTATCAAGGCACCCAGCTTTGCGCCATCGGCAACCCGCGTGAGCGTGTCCCTGTTGGAGCTTGTCCTCCGTATTACCTACTACGGCCGGCCGCGGGGAGGTCCTATACGCGCTCCTCGCCGAAGGCCTCGTCTCAACCGTGGCGGCTCAATGGACAGATGCACCGCGGCATGCCCTGCAGCTAGCCCGTCACGATGCATGAAGACAGAGCTATCGCCATAGAGAGATTCGGGTAGAGAAGATGAATATGACATGTGGACCCGTGCAATTAGTGAGATCAGAGTGATCCCGGCCAGGAAAGTTGATTTCCTAGTGCGTCAAACTGGTCTAAGCAGGTTCAGGGTTAGGATTGACCGGGATCCGTAAATACAGGGCACAAACTTCAGGGATTTGGAGGTGAAGGTTCATATGCGACCGGCTCTACAATCTCAAGGTTTAAAACAGACTTGACTCGGATCCAGGTTCCAAGCACGGCGGCGCCCCTCCTCCACCCCCACGACTCGTGGATCCACCGAACCGAATGTTTCTGCTTTACACGGGTTCCTTCACCACCGCGGCTCCTCTGACAGACCAGACAGAGACCCCGATTAGGCCGATTTCATTCCCCACGACACCGCCAAACCCTAACCCCCTCCCCCCTGTTTCAAATCTACAAATAGTCAGTGTTACCGTTGCCTCCCCTCCCCTCCCCTCCGGCGAAATGGATCTCTCCGCCACCCCCACCAAATCCAAATCCAAATCCAAGCCCGGACCCTCCCCGTCCAAGGTCGCCGCCGCCGCCGCCCAGATGGACTTCTCCACCCCGTCCAAGCCGGCGCCCACGCCCACGCCCAGGCGCAAGTCCAAGCCCGTGCCCTACGCGCCGCCCGCGTCTCCGGCGACGCCCTCCGCCGTCCGCAGGTCGCGCCGCCTCCTCGACACCCCCACCAAGGACCTCTCGGAGGCCGCCCTCTTCGAGACGCCCGCCAAGCCCAAGCCCAAGCCCACCCTCAAGCGGAAGCGGGCCGCGCCGTCGCCGTCGCCCAAGACCCCGGCCCGGTCCGAGCCCAAGCCCAAGCGGCAGCGGCGGCCACCGGCGAAGCGGGCCTTCTACCGCAAGGTGGTGTACGACGGCGAGGAGTTCGCCGCCGGGGACGACGTGTACGTCAAGCGGCTGGAGGGGGCCGAGTCGGACGCCGATGACCCGGAGGAGCCGGAGGATTGCCGCGTCTGCTTCCGCGCCGGCGGCGGGGTCATGGTGGAGTGCGACGCCTGCCTCGGCGGCTTCCACCTGCGCTGCGTGCGCCCGCCGCTGCGCCGCGTGCCGGAGGGGGACTGGGCGTGCCCCTACTGCGAGGCCGAGCGTGAGGGGAGGGCGATGGACAGGCCCAAGCCGCCCGTCGGGAAGAAGATCAAGAGGACTGCCAAGGAGAAGCTTCTCGACAGCGATTTATGGGCTGCACACATTGAGAGGTCAGTGCTGCTCGATTTTTTTTTCAAAGTTTGCAAATTGGAAGCGTGTTGGCAATTTGCTGTAGCGACGGTCTGGTGTCTACTGATGTGTTTTCTGAGAAATGGATGTGGAATAGTGTGTCTGGATGATATATTTGCTGAGAATAGGAACTGTAGAACATCCCTTCCAAGTGCTAGGCGATGGTGCATAAACTTAACTTTAGTTGTGGAGTTTTTATTCGAGTTAGGTGCAAGACATTGTTTTGTTATGGGTCCGATCCCTCCTTCCAACAAAACAAGAGTTCGATCTATAATGATGGTTTGGGATGGTAGAAGAAGGCGGCAAAATGCTTTCAGACATGCTTGTTGTTAGAATGATACTTACTGAATAGCAATAACATGTAACAGTTTACGGAGGGAGCCAGATGGAGCATTCTGGGCAAAGGTGAGGTGGTACACTATTCCTGAAGAGACCGCAGCAGGAAGGCAGCCACACAATTTGCGGAGAGAGCTCTATCGTACCAATGCTCTTGGAGACATTGAGGTGATTAGTGTTTTCCCTGTCTATGTTTGGTTCCTCAAAATTTTCCATGTTTATTGATTGTACTTGCTTTCTTCATGTGGCTTTTTTAACAGATGGAAAGTATCGTTAGACATTGTTTTGTCATGAGCCCCAAAGAGTATAGGGATGCCACTAATGACGGAGATGATGTATTTTATTGCGAATACGAGTATGATGTACATTGGCATAATTTTAAGCGTCTGGCAGATATTGATGATGAACCTGAGGTACATCTTCTGAAACTTCAATCAAAGCTGTGAAGCTCTCTTCATAGAAATCTGAATCATCATTGTGGTATAGTGAATAATCTTGTCCTTGCTCTATTATGTAGACAAAAGAAGATCCCAGTGACGAGCCTTACAATGCTGTTAATGATTATAACAGTGATACCGATGAAGATTCAGAATACGACGAGGAGGATGAACCGGCTACACGTTGCTCAACCAGAAAGAACCAATCTAATGAGAAAATTTTGCCTGCTGTACTAACACTACCTCCCTTTCCCTCTATAATTTTGCATCGCTTTACTGAAATGCCTGTTTGTTTGTAGAATTCATGGAAAGGGAGGATATATGGCCTGCAAAAGATTGGGATCCGAAAAATACCTGAGCATGTTCGGTGTCATCAAAAGACTGCTCTGGAGAAGGCGAAGGCTACCCTGTTATTGGCTACTCTTCCCAAGTCATTGCCTTGCAGGGATAAGTATGTCTATTCATGTTTGTTGCATGTTTCATCAGCTTCTTATGCAAACTGTTACTGAGTAGAAGTCTTGTGCCAGAGAAATGGAGGAGATCTCTACATTTGTGAAGGATGCAATTTGCAATGACCATTGTCTAGGACGCTGCCTTTATATTCATGGTGTGCCTGGTACTGGCAAGGTAACCGACCGTATTTCATGGCCGTCGTGGTGGATTGATTTCTTCTGCTGTGGCTGAATACTAAACTGCATTTTCTGCACTTGCTTTTGTTGACTGGCAGACTATGAGTGTACTTGCAGTCATGAGGAGGTTGAGATCTGAATTTGATTCTGGAGCTCTGAGGCCCTATTGTTTTATAGAAATCAATGGTCTCAAATTAGCTTCTCCAGAGAATATCTACAAGGTATACAAACTTCTAAGTTGGTTAAGAAATGGCAAATTCATACTCAAGCATAGCATATACATTCCCTTATCAGTCAACATAGACTTATAACAGGTCCACTTCATTGAATATGCAGGTTATATATGAACAATTGAGTGGGCATAGGGTGGGATGGAAAAAAGCTCTTCATTATTTAACAGAGCACTTCTCAGATGGCAAGAAAATTGGAAAGCAAGCAAACCAGCCAATTGTTTTGCTCATCGACGAGCTTGATCTCCTTTTGACAAGAAATCAGTCGGTAATTAATCTAACTGAAGTTAATTAAATATTTGTACAAATTTATAGTTTATTTTTGAGAAAATGCCCAACATTGCCATCATGTGGCCTTCTGATTGCTGTATGATATATATTCATGTTCATTGACATTTGGATTAATCTTTCTAACAGGTGCTGTATAACATTCTTGATTGGCCCACCAAGCCAAATTCAAACCTAGTTATTATAGGTACCTATAACTCTTTCTTGATTTGTGATTTTGATCTCTAGCCTATTATTTATTCTTTGGTGTGTTGTTACTGAATGCAGGTATAGCGAACACAATGGATCTTCCAGAAAAACTGTTGCCTCGTATCTCAAGTAGGATGGGTATTCAACGGCTGTGTTTTGGCCCCTATAATTATCGGCAACTGCAGGAAATCATAACAAGCCGTCTTAAGGGTATCAATGCCTTTGAAGATCAAGCTATTGAGTTTGCTTCTAGAAAGGTTTGGAACTTTGGTTCACAGTATCATGTGTACACATTTACTGTTATATACTTGTATCTTCTTGTCCATGATTGTTCTTCTCTCATCTAATCTGAGTTATGCTAGAAACTATTTAAACACTAGGTCCTTCACTTAAAGGTTAGTTTCTCCTACCTGCGTGCAGACCCTTCATGTTGTTTTAAGTAAGACAGAGTCCCATGAACCAGTAGAGTGAATCATGCTTTGATCATTTGTGCACTCTCCCCTTCTTGAGTAGTTTGATACGAAACATCTCATAATCTGTTCAACACAGCTGGGAGTCAGTGGAATAAACAGAGTTCCAGCAATGCAGTGTGATGCCATTGAGTATTAGTTGTCAATTGCTACTGCATTCAGCATGACATTTGCTTGTACCATTGAGTTTCATCACTCCATAGCACAAGGAAAGAGTTTAATTTTTTGGAGCAAAAAGATTAAATTAAAATAAACAATTGTTTATCCATATCTCCCAACTAATTAGCTTTTCTGTCCTGTGAAATAAGAAGGTCAAACCATCCAAGTGTTCTGTTAACATGCATGTTCATTCATCTGAGTAGATTGCTTTTTCCCGCAGGTAGCTGCTATGTCCGGTGATGCTAGGCGGGCCTTAGAAATTTGTAGACGCGCAGCAGAGTTCGCAGACTACCGTGTTAAACAATTTCAACAGGTTGAACAGACTCCCTCTTCTGCAAATACAGGTAACCCTCCACATTTGTAGTACAATTGTAAATAACCTATTCATTAAAGGGCACTTGGGGTTTATGCTAAGCTCCTACTCCCTCCGTTCCAAAATAGATGACCCAACTTTGTACAATAGATGACCTTAGTACAAAGTTGGGTCATCTATTTTGGAACGGAGGGAGTAACTAATATAGCCCACTGAACATTAAAGGGTACTTGGGGTTTATGCTAAGCTCCTAACTATATATAGCCCACTGAACATTTGTCCAATACTTGTAGGAAATGGTTTTGTTTGCATGGGTGACATAGAAGACGCTATTCAAGAAGTCTTTCAGGCACCACATATTCAAGTAAGTGGAGATAATGATTGCTTCCTATCTGAACTCATACTTTGTGTTAGCTTTGCTATGTAGTATACAGTTTGCTCAGTTACGGTAACCACATGTACTTGACTTCCTTAATCAGATCAAATAGTAATACTAGCCGCGTCCAACATTACCAACTTCTCCTCACTTATACAGGTAATGAAGAATTGCCCAAAATTTGGAAAAGTTATACTGGCTGCTATGGTCCACGAATTATACAGAAGTGGCCTAGGTGAAGTATTGTTTGATAAGGTGAGCACAACTTTTTTTAATTCGTGTGTTTGTCTTTAGCATTGCAGTCATGCAGAAAATTTACCGTTATAACTGCTTTTCTTTGATCCACTCTTTTTCTTAGGTTGAATTTTCTGATGAATTTAGCCAACCTAATCCGCTGCATAAAAAATTATTCGGAGTCCCTTGTGGACCTATTTTAGGCAACTCAGCTTGTTTACCACTAAGTTTTCCCCGAATTTGTGTCTGCTAGCTGCCACAACCTTAAGTTGGAACTGTTACCATTATGTGGTTTCCAATATTCTAATCGATCTAGGCCTCAAATTTCACCTTGGTTTGCTCTACTATACCTGTATTCAAATGAGGATACTGGCTTGCCTTAGCTCTATCTTTCATGAATGCAGTAAATTTGTGTTGTTTTGATGACTTCCAAGTTCTGGTTATTTTCTGGATCAGTATATTGGTCTGCAACGGAAAAACATGCGAGTAATTACTCAGTTGTCATTCATTCTCTCATTAAATTATTCCTCCATATAACCAATAGTTCTTTCCAGTCTCTTCTCTGGTTGAGTTTCCATCTGAATTAGAGGCTTTAATTTTTTTGTCTCATGCTTGCTACAGAAGTTTCATTGTGTGAGCGTTCCTTCACCGTATTAGGCATTACTGTCCATTTGGTACTGAATTACTGTCCATCTGTTAACAATCTTGCTCTTTTTATCCTGTAGCTGGCAACGACTGTTTTCTCTTGGTGCCACGTCAACAGAGAACTATTGCCTGGATACGATACTCTCCTGAAAATCTGGTAAGTGATTCTGATTTAATCTGCATTTGGTATTCACATTGCATGAAACTGCTAAGGTTGCTTTTACATACGGTTACCTCGAGTTCATGTGCACGTGCCATCATGTATGACATGGATAGTGCTGCTGTTACCTTTGCTTTTAGGTGCACTGTTACAAATGTAGTTCGTTGTCATTTTCTTGTTCCATGAGAAGTCATGCCATGATTCCATGAGATGTTGCTTGTTGTAGGACTCATTTCCACCACACAAAAAGGTTATTTGCACAGAATTTGTTACATGGAAACTACTCAGAAAATAATGCTTTCATAAATAATGCTTTCATCACATACTTTTTAGGTTGCATCGGTAGGAAACTAATGTTGCCATAATTATTTATTATGTTTCCATGCTAGTCTGATCCTATGGTAGGATTAGACTACCCAACCGTAGCTCTGTTATCTGCATACATTCCATCAGTCATTATTTTCCCACCTATGGTCCATCTACACTTTGAAAAAGGCAAAACCCTTAGCTCTGAATGCTTCATTCTCTATTATCTATGCAATATGCTGTTTTAAACAATTGTTCTAAGTTTCTCTTACAGTTGCAAGCTTGGTGAGAGCAAGATCGTTCTCTGCGAGGAGGGCACCAAGCATAAGTTGCAGAAGCTGCAGCTCAACTACCCAAGGTTAGCTTGCAAAACTACATTGCCCTATCAAACAGGAATTACAGAACAGTCTGAAGATCAACATCCATCCGTGGCCGCTATTTCAGTTTTAACAAGTATGAGTTTGCTACACGGATGGGCCAAGAGCCCAATGCATAAGCTGTGGCCACCGGCCAGATATATGAAGAAATGAAGTAGGTTCTGTAGTTTTGGGATTAGTTAAAATTTTGATTCACAGATAAAATTTGATACCCAATTTCCATCAAATAAGGATAAGGATGCTTTTACCCATCTGAACCGAAACCCTTGATTCACAGGACAGTTGGAAGCTATTATTGTCTTGTTAAGCCTCCTTTCTCATATACCTTTCTTTTTGTTGTTTGGCAGCGACGATGTGACCTTTGCCCTCAAGGAGTCCCCAGATCTTCCTTGGCTGTCCAAGTACCTCTAAATCTTATACCGCAGTGGTCAAATTTCCCAGCACTCTGCATTGCATTCCTGCTTCTCTTGGGGAGCAACAGCCCTGTCTACATGTATAGTAAGTTCACTCCCTCTGTTTCTCACCTTATACTGAAGTTTGTGGTTGTGGCCATCTTGTTTCCAGTGACGAGCATTATCTTGCGGAACTAAGAAGCTCTTTGTATCTTCCGCAGAAACTTAGAAAACAGGAACGAAAAACACCATTGTTCTCTGGAGCTGATCGCCGCACCAATTGCATATCGGTTGCCATGTAAACCAAGAACTCAGCCATATGTTGCATCAGATGCATCTTAGTTTCCATCTCAGGGAAAAAAAAAAGAAGAAAGTCTCAGTTGTGTGTCGGAGTTGTAAGATGTGAAAAAACTTGTATTTCCCGATTTTCGCCACATTTGTGGAACTTGTGTGGGACCGTGCTGTAATGTTGTTGTTGCACTCTCATTTGAGCGATTACTGTCAATTGTAACATGACTATAACATTAAAATTGTTTGTGTGTGTTTGCTAAACAGTGCAATGTTTCTCCATAAGAATCTACAGTATGGCTGACAACCACGTAGTTAGGGCTGAAAGTTGAAAGCTGCTCCCTCCGATTCATAATACTTGAAAGCTCTAGGTTTGTTCAAAACGTCTTTCAGATTGATACAGATTATAGAAAAATATATCAACGTCTAAAACATGTACTGTATATGGTCGATGTAGTAATACATTTTTCTATAAATTCTTGATCTTACTTTAGGATAAACCTGGAACTTCTGATATTTTGGAACGGAGTAAGTAGTTCATAGTGATGCTGTCATAAGGTTGCAGTTGAAAAGCAGGATATTATACTAGAACAGTAATTAACAGTGATGGTGTCGATAATAGTGTAAATAAAAACTGAAGAAACGCCTAAGTTACAGAAGCAGTAGTACTTAACAGTGTGGGAAGTTCATCCGCCTTGCTTTGATACTGTCGGTCTGTATTTCGTGTGTTTACTTCATCCCGTTCGTGCGAAACAGCTGAATGAGTTCCGTCGGAAGAGCGATCCTAACCTGCCAAGCACGCGAGAAGACCAACGGAGAGATGGCAAAGGCGAGTGCCACGCCGAGGGTACCAGCTCGCCGGCGAGCCAACGCCGTGAGGCCCCTCCCGAACGGGCCCCACCGCTTCCTCCGCCTGCTCGCCACCATCCGAAAAATCACCCGCCGCCGCCGCAGGGGCCTCGCCGCAGTCTCCCCGTCCTCGCCGCCGCCGCTCCCGGCCTCCGACAGGCGGCAATGCGCGACCCGACCCCCAGCCCCTCCGTCGCCGCCGCCCCGCGAGGCCGAGACGCCGCAGGAGGCGAAGCGCCCGGAGGAGGAGGAGGAGGAGCACGCCGCTGATGCCGCCGCGGAGGCCGTCGCGGGCAAGTACTGGGCCCACCGCCACAGCCTCTTCTCCCTGTACGACCGCGGCGTGCGGATGGACGCCGAGGGCTGGTACTCCGCCACCCCGGAGGCCATCGCCGCCGCGCAGGCCGCCCGCGCCGCGCCCGCCGGCCTCGTCCTCGACGCCTTCGCCGGGGTCGGCGGCAACTCCATCCAGTTCGCCGCCAGGCACGCGCCGCTGGCCGACCCCTTCTCGTTTCCAGGACACTGATTCCCCCCGCTAACAACGGCGTTTCGTTCTCGTGCAGGGGCTGCTACGTTGTCGCGGTGGAGATCGATCCCCATAAGGTGGAGCTGGCGAGGCACAACGCCAGGATCTACGGCGTGGAGCATATGATCGACTTTGTCGTCGGCGATTTCTTCCACCTCGCGCCTTACTTGAAGGTAGTATATGCTCGTTCAGTTTTACGATGAACAAGACCACATTTAGTAGGTTAGTTAACTTTTGATAACTGGACATACCTTGATCTTGCCTATTGAGGGAAATCCTGAAATGATATGAAACCAGCCAAACTAGTGTATGCTTCCAACTATGAAGCATGCTCAGTTACCATGAATTTCACAAATCTGTCTGTAACTGTTAAATTTATCAATCTTTCTGCAAAATTAAGCTGTCAGTCGCACCAGGATTCTACCTGCATCAACTATCCTGCCCATTCGTTATACAATATTGTTCACCATACAGTACAATATTGACCTGGCCCTTCGTTTTCACCATTATCCTGTCAACCCATTTTAGTTGAACGCCTGTAGCAAGCAACACTGCTCAAGGTACTCTGAATTCAACTTGTCAATTGCTTTCTTCAAGTCTATTTTCAAAATGATACTATCCTCTTTAGTATGATGAGATTGGCATCAAACATCATGAGGGATAACTACACCATCCAAGATGAACTAGTGAGATTGAGTGACAGTTACAATTTTCATATTGTTGAGTAGCCATTTAATGATATGGTTTGCTGATTGCTGCTACTATACCAGGCAGATTTGGTGTTCCTTTCACCACCATGGGGAGGGCCATCATATAATCAAACACCAGTGTACACCCTCGATATGCTGAAGCCAAAGGACGGGTATGCCGCTCACCATCTTCCAAATTGTCCTTACACTAGGTGAAGTAGAATAAAAAACAGACAGGTTTGAAACAGTTTATGCTTCTTGGAAGCGAGCATACTGATTGAGTGCTTTGCAGTCGTTGGCCTACAATTGTAGCCTTGTAGCTGTTATTCATGGAAGCTTGCACATTCCAAGTGAAACTGGACTGGTGAATTATTACTCTTGTACATTTGTGGCACTTAGGGGTGTTGGATGAGGGATATTTCTGTAGAGTTTTCATATTTAGTTATCTAAACTAAATACCAGAGCTCCTGAAGAAACATACCCCTCATCCAAACATCCCCTTATTGTTACATTCATACAAAATCAGAATGAACAAAATTAACTCCGATACAGTAAAACAATTGTATTATTGATATATGGTTTTGCACGCAGGCATGCAATATTTCAAGCTGCTCAGAAAATAGCTCCTAATATCATCATGTTCTTGCCACGGAATGTGGACATAAGCCAAGTAGAGGAACTTTCGTGGTTGTCTTCTCCTCCCCTAGATTTTGAGGTACGATACTGTTCTTCTCTCCTTTTGGTCGCATTTCTCATGACTCCGAGCATTTTACAACTATCATCCTAGGACGAGACCTTAATATTCAAGTTTTCTATAGAGTGAAGAGAGCTACGTACAGCACAGATTCAAAGGAATTACTGCTTACTTTGGAGATGTGGCACGATGATCCAGTTCATTATCGAAGTTGAGAGCAAGGATCCAGTGAGGCGAAGTTCTTCCTAAGCTACTTATGTTTTTTTTCCTCCCAAGTCCTAAGTTGGTGCAGAAAGAATTAGTCTTGCAGATGTGACACCCATGTACATATCAACTGAATTTCGACCATTTCAATTAATATATGAGTTGGTCATAGCCAAGAGATCATCATTCTAATAACAAGGATTTAGTTAAGGCTTTCTCGAATTGGGTTCCATGGGATTGACTCTAATTGTTTAACCCCCAAATCCAGTTTGGAAAATCTCCTGGTTCCCATTCGCATCCCTGGAGTCAGATATGGGAAATGTCTACTGAAATCTCAGAAGTCCTCTCATTGAATCGGCAATGACGGGAGAAGTTTCATAATGTGTGGCTATGACATGATCATAGCTGTGCCCACTGGAATCAAAATCTTTAGTTGGATAGTTACCATATGGGGACGCATGGATTTCCTTAAATGCAGATAGATAAAAAAAAAATAGGAATAAAGGGATAGGAGTAGGAATAGGAATAGGAAATATAGTACAAATGGAAGAAGAAGCACCAGTGGGAACATCTATACTGATGAATTAAACGTGGCCTGTAATACATGAAGAAACCTGTTTATGTCTGGACATTTCACACCAATTTGTTGTCAGCCAAGGAACCCATACTGGTAGCATGTTGTTTCCTGTCGGATCGTATTGTCTAGGCGCAGTGTTGTTTCCTGTCAGATCATATTGTCTCGTCGCAAACTGAAATCTCAGAAATCCTCTTGTTGAGCCTTCTCCAGCCGAGGAGCTGGATGTGACATCCACTCCCTGGAGGATATGATTTTTAAGGTACGGTATTTCCACCTCGAAGTTTCATGCCATTGACTTGCTCTTTCCCAACTTGTGACAAGATGAAAAAAAGAAAGTTCAAAGTAAACAGCAATTGTTTAACTCTTCTGGCCAGGGCAGCAATGAAGATGGAAGTAGACAGCTGAAATGTCAACTTCGGAACTAGCCTACTATATTTGCAAAGTCTTTGCATTATTGTTGCTTGTACAAGTACATTCCCAGAATCATATACCGCGGCTGCACTGCAATTCTTCTGGCAACATCGTCGAATGGATTGGTCATCTCTCACCTGTTCCGCCGCCGTCCTAATCATTCTGCTCCTGCCGTTGGGTGCGTCTGATGACCGGTTTGTCCCCAGCAAGCCGCTCTCCCCTGGCATAACCGTCGTCTCGGATGGCGGTGACTTCGCCTTGGGCTTCTTCTTCTCATCCGGCTCGACGCCGTCCAACCTGTACCTTGGCATCTGGTACAGCAGCATCCCCGAGCTCACTGTGGTGTGGGTTGCCAACCGGGGAACCCCAGTCACAAATGGTACCTCCTCTGCACCGATTCTCACCCTCACCAATGCCTCCAATCTTGTTCTCTCTGACAGTGATGGTGGTCAAGTTGTTTGGATGACCAACGTGGGCGCTGCCTCGAGCTCCTCTTCGACAGAGGCGGTGCTTCTGAACACCGGTAACCTCATCATTCGGTCACCCAACGGCACCATGTTGTGGCAGAGTTTCGACCACCCAACCGACACGTTCCTGCCCGGCATGAAGATGCGAATCAGGTATAGGACACGCGCCGGTGAGCGCCTGGTGTCCTGGAAAGACGCTGGAGACCCCTCGCCTGGGAGCTTCTCCTACGGGTGCGATCCGGCCACGTCCATCCAGATGTTCCTTTGGGACGGGTCGCGCCCGGTGTACCGCAGCACCCCGTGGACCGGGTTCCGGGTGAAGAGCGAAGACGAGTACCTGTTGACAAACACCAGTGCTATCATCATAAACCTGGCTTTCGTCAACAACGATGAGGAGAGCTACACGATGTTTACCGTCTCTGATGGTGCCTGGCACACCAGGTTCGTGCTGACCTACTCCGGCAAGCTCCAGTTCCAAAGCTGGAACAGTAGTTCTTCCACGTGGGTAGTTTTTGGGCAGTGGTCACCCCACGAATGCAACCGCTACGGCTACTGTGGCCCGAATGGCTATTGCGATGAGACGGTGTTGCCTATTCCGACGTGCAAGTGCTTTGACGGTTTCAAGCCGACGAGAACGGAGGAGTGGGACAATGGTGAGTTCTGGAAAGGGTGCCAACGGAAAGAGGCATTGCGTTGCAGCGATGGTTTTGTGCCATTGTCGGGGATGAAGCCACCGGATAGGTTCGCGATCGTCGGAAACACGTCGTTGAGGGAGTGCGCCGCGGCATGTGGTCGCAACTGCTCCTGCATGGCGTATGCATACGCCAACCTAAGCAGCAGCATTGAAAACAGAGACCTGACAAGGTGTTTGGTGTGGGTCGGGGAGTTGGTTGACACCGGGAGGCTAGGCGCAAGCACCGCCAGCGACACACTCTATCTACGGCTTGCAGGCTTAGATGCAGCAACTGGTACCAAATCTCTCCCCCTTTTATCTCACTATGCATCAGTATATGACATATGATAATTTATTTTTGTGCCATTCTGTGCATCCACAGGTAAAAGGACAAGGAGCAATGCCGTGAAAGTTGTGTTGGCGGTTTTAGGAGGTGCTGCTCTGATACTCATATGCATTTCCATTGCATGGTTGAAATTCAAAGGTGCGTTTAGAATACATTGCTTGGAGAAATGCCGATTCTACGTTTCTGAAAATTTGAAGTTTGTCTATTGTACCCTTGTTCTATGAAATCTTGTAAACCCTGTGAAGATGCAAATCCAGGCCAAATAACCCCTTATGTTGTTTAATCATAGTGTCTGTTAATGTATTTTTTGCAATTTATCGGTAAATAAGACATGACCAAACCAAACCACATTGTCTATATCCATCCTCAAGCCAGTGTGAGCCACGCCGATCATCAGGGTTCCTGC